>NW_020874292.1:16156967-16205055 GCF_003935025.1 Abrus precatorius
CAATCTTTTCTATGCGGCTGCTACAACTCTTTCAAGTATTTTCTTTATTTCTCTTTTGGAAAGTTCTACTGGCCATTCGTTTGCGGGTGGTAGGCTGTGGAAACTTTGTGCAGAACTCCATATTTTCTCAGCAGGACCCCAGTCTTGTTGCAAAAATGACTCCCTTGTCACTAAGATTGGCACGTGGGATGCCAAACCTGCAAAATAGGTTGGATCGAACAAATCGTCTAACAACTCTAGCATCATTAGTCTGGTAGATTTAGCTTCTACCCATTTTGAAACATAGTGAAACAGCAAGTAAAATGTACAAGAAACCAAAAGAAGAGGAAAGGGACCCATGAAGTCAATACCCCAGACATCAAAATGATCACAATATAGGATAGGTTTGCTGAGGCATTTCCTGCCTCTTGGTGATCATTTCTCCTGACCTCTGGCAGCTCTCACAGACAGAGTATCCTTCGCCAATGATTGATGGAGGCCAGTTAATCCTGAGTCCAACACCTTTCTTGCTGTTCTTTTTGAGGTCCAAGGTGTCCTCCCACAACCGAATTGTGGCAAAACTGCAATATGTGAGGATCTTTCATCAGGGACGCATCTTTTGATCACTTGATCATTATAGAAACTTCCATAAGTAAGGGTCGTCCCACACATAATGTTTTGGCATCGCTCTTAAATTTGTCCCTTTGAATTTTGATGCATTTATAGGGAAAATTCTTGAAACCAAAAAATAACCAGATCAGCATACCAAGGTACATGTGATGTGCACAACTCTACGAGTTGTTCATCAGGAAAATCATCCTTGAGGGGAATGAGTTCAGGGACTCCCTCTATCTTGCTTAAATGATCTGCTACCAAGTTTTGTGCTCCACTTCTATCTTTAATCTCCAAGTCAAATTTCTTGAAGTAAGAGCATCCACCTTATCAGCTCGGTTTAGAATCTGTCTTTTTTTAGCAAAAACTTCAAAGCAGAATGATCAGTGAACACCACAACTTTTGATCCTAACAGATATGATCTGAATTTATCTAATGCAAACACGATGGCCAACAATTCCTTTTCGGTTGTGGGTTAATTGGATTGTGCGGTGTCTAAGGTCCTAGAAGCATAATAAATGACATGAGGGACCAGAATTCGAACTTGGGTCCGAAAGCGCCAGAAGGTGCCAGAAGGGGAGAAGCTGGTGTGAAAGCCTTCCTTTCAGCCCTAGTACAGATATTCAAGGAGTTTCAGTGCCCTGTGACGAGTTTCGCACGTCTTCCTTTGCCGGTAAGCAAAAGGAGACCAAAAGACACCAAAAGTGCAACTTGGGTCCAAAAGCTCCAGAAAGTGCCAAGAGGGGAGAAGGTGGTGAGAAAGCCTTCCTTTGAGTCCTAGGAGTGATATTCAACGAGTTTCAGCGGCCTGAGATGAGTTTCGCACGTCTTCCTTTGCCAGTAAGCAAAAGGGGGCCAACAGAGACTAAAAAATGGAACTTGGATCCAAAAGCGCCAGAAAGTGCCAAAAGGGGATAAGCTGGTGTGAAAGCCTTCCTTTGAGTCCTAGTACTGATATTCAAGGAGTTTCAGTGGCCTGAGACGAGTTTCACACATCTTCATTTGCCGGTAAGCAAAAGGGGACCAAAAGACACCAAAAGTGCAACTTGGGTCCAAAAGTGCCAAAAAGTGCCAAAAGGGGATAAGCTGGTGTGAAAGCCTTCCTTTGAGTCCTAGTACTGATATTCAAGGAGTTTCAGTGGCCTGAGATTAGTTTCGTACATCTTCGTTTGCCGGTAAGCAAAAGGGGACCAAAAGACACCAAAAGTGCAACTTGGGTCCAAAAGCGCTAGAAAGTGCCAAAAGGGGAGAAGCTGGTGTGAAAGCCTTCCTTTGAGTGCTAGTACTTGTATTTAAGGAGTTTCAGTGGCTGAGACGAGTTTCACACGTCTTCCTTTGCCGGTAAGCAAAAGGGGACCAAAAGAGACCAAAACTGGAAGTTGGGTCTAAAGTGCCAGAAAGTGCCAAAAGGGGAGAAGGTGGTGAGAAAGCCTTCCTTTGAGTCCTAGGAGTGATATTCCAGGAGTTTCAATGGCCTGAGACGAGTTTCGCACGTGTTCCTTTGCCAGTAAGCAAAAGGGGACTAAAAGAGACCAAAACTTGAACTTGGGTCCAAAAGCGCCAGAAAGTGCCAAAAGGGGAGAAGCTGGTGTGAAAGCCTTCCATTGAGTACTAGTAATGATATTAAAGGAGCTTCAGTGGCCTGAGACGAGTTTCACACGTCTTCCTTTGCCGGTAAGCAAAAGGGTACCAAAAGAGACCAAAAGTGGAACTTGGGTCCAAAAGCGCCAGAAAGTGCCAAGAGGGGAGAAGCTGGTGTGAAAGCCTTCCTTTGAGTCCTAGTACTGATATTCAAGGAGTTTCAGTGGCTTGAGATGAGTTTCGCACATCTTCCTTTGCCGGTAAGCAAAAGGGGACCAAAAGTGCAACTTGGGTCCGAAAGCGCCAGAAAGTGCCAAAAGGGGAGAAGCTGGTGTGAAAGCCTTCCTTTGAGTCCTAGTACTGATATTCAAGGAGTTTCAGTGGCCTGAGATGAGTTTCGCACATCTTCCTTTGTCGGTATGCAAAAGGGGACCAAATGACACCAAAAGTGCAACTTGGTCCAAAAGCGCCAGAAAGTGCCAAAAGGGGAGAAGCTGGTGTGAAAGCCTTCCTTTGAGTGCTAGTACTTGTATTTAAGGAGTTTCAGTGGTCTGAGACGAGTTTCACACGTCTTCCTTTCCCGGTAAGCAAAAGAGGGACCAAAAGAGAACAAAACTGGAAGTTGGGTCTAAAGGTGCCAGAAAGTGCCAAAAGGGGGGAAGGTGGTGAGAAAGCCTTCCTTTGAGTCCTAGGAGTGATATTCTAGGAGTTTCAATGGCCTGAGACGAGTTTCGCACGTGTTCCTTTGCCAGTAAGCAAAAGGGGACTAAAAGAGACCAAAACTTGAACTTGTGTCCAAAAGCGCCAGAAAGTGCCAAAAGGGAAGCAGCTGGTGTAAAAGCCTTCCTTTGAGTATTAGTAATGATATTAAAGGAGCTTCAGTGGCCTAAGACGAGTTTCACACGTCTTCCTTTCCGGTAAGCAAAAGGGTACCAAAAGAGACCAAAATTGGAACTTGGGTCCAAAAGCGCCAGAAAGTGCCAAGAGGGGAGAAGGTGGTGAGAAAGCCTTCCTTTGACTCCTAGGAGTGATATTCAAGGAGTTTCAGTGGCCTGAGATGAGTTTCGCACATCTTCCTTTGCCGGTATGCAAAAGGGGACCAAATGACACCAAAAGTGCAACTTGGTCCAAAAGCGCCAGAAAGTGCCAAAAGGGGAGAAGCTGGTGTGAAAGCCTTCCTTTGAGTGCTAGTACTTGTATTTAAGGAATTTCAGTGGTCTGAGACGAGTTTCACACGTCTTCCTTTCCCGGTAAGCAAAAGAGGGACCAAAAGAGAACAAAACTGGAAGTTGGGTCTAAAGGTGCCAGAAAGTGCCAAAAGGGGGGAAGGTGGTGAGAAAGCCTTCCTTTGAGTCCTAGGAGTGATATTCTAGGAGTTTCAATGGCCTGAGACGAGTTTCGCACGTGTTCCTTTGCCAGTAAGCAAAAGGGGACTAAAAGAGACCAAAACTTGAACTTGTGTCCAAAAGCGCCAGAAAGTGCCAAAAGGGAAGCAGCTGGTGTAAAAGCCTTCCTTTGAGTATTAGTAATGATATTAAAGGAGCTTCAGTGGCCTAAGACGAGTTTCACACGTCTTCCTTTCCGGTAAGCAAAAGGGTACCAAAAGAGACCAAAATTGGAACTTGGGTCCAAAAGCGCCAGAAAGTGCCAAGAGGGGAGAAGGTGGTGAGAAAGCCTTCCTTTGACTCCTAGGAGTGATATTCAAGCAGTTTCAGAAGCCTGAGAGAAGTTTCGCACGTCTTCCTTTGCCGGTAAGCAAAAGGGGACCAAAAGAGACCAGAATTCGAACTTGGGTCCGAAAGCGCCAGAAGGTGCCAGAAGGGGAGAAGCTGGTGTGAAAGCCTTCCTTTCAGCCCTAGTACAGATATTCAAGGAGTTTCAGTGCCCTGTGACGAGTTTCGCACGTCTTCCTTTGCCGGTAAGCAAAAGGAGACCAAAAGACACCAAAAGTGCAACTTGGGTCCAAAAGCTCCAGAAAGTGCCAAGAGGGGAGAAGGTGGTGAGAAAGCCTTCCTTTGAGTCCTAGGAGTGATATTCAACGAGTTTCAGCGGCCTGAGATGAGTTTCGCACGTCTTCCTTTGCCAGTAAGCAAAAGGGGGCCAACAGAGACTAAAAAATGGAACTTGGATCCAAAAGCGCCAGAAAGTGCCAAAAGGGGATAAGCTGGTGTGAAAGCCTTCCTTTGAGTCCTAGTACTGATATTCAAGGAGTTTCAGTGGCCTGAGACGAGTTTCACACATCTTCATTGCCGGTAAGCAAAAGGGGACCAAAAGACACCAAAAGTGCAACTTGGGTCCAAAAGTGCCAAAAAGTGCCAAAAGGGGATAAGCTGGTGTGAAAGCCTTCCTTTGAGTCCTAGTACTGATATTCAAGGAGTTTCAGTGGCCTGAGATTAGTTTCGCACATCTTCCTTTGCCGGTAAGCAAAAGGGGACCAAAAGACACCAAAAGTGCAACTTGGGTCCAAAAGCGCTAGAAAGTGCCAAAAGGGGAGAAGCTGGTGTGAAAGCCTTCCTTTGAGTGCTAGTACTTGTATTTAAGGAGTTTCAGTGGCCTGAGACGAGTTTCACACGTCTTCCTTTGCCGGTACGCAAAAGGGGACCAAAAGAGATCAAAACTGGAAGTTGGGTCTAAAGGTGCCAGAAAGTGCCAAAAGGGGAGAAGGTGGTGAGAAAGCCTTCCTTTGAGTCCTAGGAGTGATATTCCAGGAGTTTCATTGGCCTGAGACGAGTTTCGCACGTGTTCCTTTGCCAGTAAGCAAAAGGGGACTAAAAGAGACCAAAACTTGAACTTGGGTCCAAAAGCGCCAGAAAGTGCAGAAAGGGGAGAAGCTGGTGTGAAAGCCTTCCATTGAGTACTAGTAATGATATTAAAGGAGCTTCAGTGGCCTGAGACGAGTTTCACACGTCTTCCTTTGCCGGTAAGCAAAAGGGTACCAAAAGAGACCAAAAGTGGAACTTGGGTCCAAAAGCGCCAGAAAGTGCCAAAATGGGATAAGCTGGTGTGAAAGCCTTCCTTTGAGTCCTAGTACTGATATTCAAGGAATTTCAGCGGGCTGAGACTAGTTTCGCACATCTTCCTTTGCCGGTAAGCAAAAGGGGACCAAAAGAGACCAAAAGTGCAACTTGGGTCCAAAAGCGCTAGAAAGTGCCAAGAAGGGAGAAGCTGGTGTGAAAGCCTTCCTTTGAGTACTAGTAATGATATTAAAGGAGCTTCAGTGGCCTGAGACGAGTTTCACACGTCTTCCTTTGCCGGTAAGCAAAAGGGTACCAAAAGAGACTAAAAGTGGAACTTGGGTCCAAAAGCGCCAGAAAGTGCCAAAAGGGGATAAGCTGGTGTGAAAGCCTTCCTTTGAGTCCTTGTGCTGATATTCAAGGAGTTTCAGTGGCCTGAGACGAGTTTCGCACATCTTCCTTTGCCGGTAAGCAAAAGGGGACCAAAAGACACCAAAAGTGCAACTTGGGTCCGAAAGCGCCAGAAAGTGCCAAAAGAGGAGAAGCTGGTGTGAAAGCCTTCCTTTGAGTCCTAGTACTGATATTCAAGGAGTTTCAGTGGCCTGTGACGAGTTTCGCACGTCTACCTTTGCTGGTAAGCAAAAGGAGACCAAAAGAGACCAAAAGTGGAACTTGGGTCCAAAAGCACCAGAAAGTGGCAAGAAGGGAAAAGGTGGTGAGAAAGCCTTCCTCTGAGTCCTAGGAATGATATTCAAGGAGTTTCAGCGGCCTGAGACGAGTTTCGAACGTCTTCCTTTGCTAGTAAGCAAAAGGGGGCAAAAAGAGACCAAAATTAGAACTTGGGTCCAAAAGCGCCAGAAAGTGCTAAAAGGGGATAAGCTGGTGTGAAAGCCTTCTTTTGAGTCCTAGTACTGATATTCAAGGAGTTTCAGTGGCCTGAGACGAGTTTCACACATCTTCATTTGCCGGTAAGCAAAAGGGGACCAAAAGACACCAAAAGTGCAACTTGGGTCCAAAAGTGCCAGAAAATGCCAAAAGGGGATAAGCTGGTGTGAAAGCCTTCCTTTGAGTCCTAGTACTGATATTCAAGGAGTTTCAGTGGCCTGAGATGAGTTTCGCACATCTTCCTTTGTCGGTATGCAAAAGGGGACCAAATGACACCAAAAGTGCAACTTGGTCCAAAAGCGCCAGAAAGTGCCAAAAGGGGAGAATCTGGTGTGAAAGCCTTCCTTTGAGTGCTAGTACTTGTATTTAAGGAGTTTCAGTGGCCTGAGATTAGTTTCGCACATCTTCCTTTGCCGGTAAGCAAAAGGGGACCAAAAGACACCAAAAGTGCAACTTGGGTCCAAAAGCGCCAGAAAGTGCCAAAAAGGAGAAGCTGGTGTAAAAGCCTTCCTTTGAGTGCTAGTACTTGTATTTAAGGAGTTTCAGTGGCCTGAGACGAGTTTCACACGTCTTCCTTTCCCGGTAAGCAAAAGGGGACCAAAAGAGACCAAAACTGGAAGTTGGGTCTAAAGGTGCCAGAAAGTGCCAAAAGGGGAGAAGGTGGTGAGAAAGCCTTCCTTTGAGTCCTAGGAGTGATATTCCAGGAGTTTCAATGGCCTGAGACAAGTTTCGTACGTGTTCCTTTGCCAGTAAGAAAAAGGGGACTAAAAGAGACCAAAACTTGAACTTGGGTCCAAAAGCGCCAGAAGGTGCCAAAAGGGGAGAAGCTGGTGTGAAAGCCTTCCTTTGAGTACTAGTAATGATATTAAAGGAGCTTCAGTGGCCTGAGACGAGTTTCACACGTCTTCCTTTGCCGGTAAGCAAAAGAGACCAAAAGTGCAACTTGGGTCCAAAAGCGCCAGAAAGTGCCAAGAAGGGAGAAGGTGGTGAGAAAGCCTTCCTTTGACTCCTAGGAGTGATATTCAAGAAGTTTTAGTGGCCTGAGAGGAATTTCGCACGTCTTCCTTTGCCGGTAAGCAAAAGGGGACCAAAAGAGACCAAAATTAGAACTTGGGTTCGAAAGCGCCAGAAAGTCCCAGAAGGGGGGAAGCTGATGTGAAAGCCTTCCTTTGAGCCCTAGTACAGATATTATAGGAGTTTCAGTGGCCTGAGTCAAGTTTCGTACATCTTCCTTTGCCGGTAAGCAAAAGGGGACCATAAGACACCAAAAGTGCAACTTGGGTCCAAAAGCGCCAGAAAGTGCAAAGAAGGGAGAAGGTGGTGAGAAAGACTTCCTTTGACTCCTAGGAGTGATATTCAAGGAGTATCAGTGGCCTGAGACGATTTTCGCACGTTTTCCTTTGCCGATAAGCAAAAGGGGACCAGAAGAGACCAAAACTGGAACTTGGGTCGAAAAGCATCAGAAAGTGCCAGAAGGGGAGAAGCTGGTGTGAAATCCTTCCTTTGAGACCTAGTACAGATATTCAAGGAGTTTCAGTGGCCTGAGACGAGTTTCGCACGTCTTCCTTTGCCGGTCAGCAAAAGGGACCAAAAGAGACCAAAACTTGAACTTGGGTCCAAAAGCGCCAGAAAGTACCAAGAAGGGAGAAGGTGGTGAGAAAGCCTTCCTTTGACTCCTAGGAGTGATATTCCAGGAGTGTCAATGGCCTGAGACAAGTTTCGCACGTGTTCCTTTGCCAGTAAGCAAAAGGGGACTAAAAGAGACCAAAACTTGAACTTGGGTCCAAAAGTGCCAGAAAGTGCCAAAAGGGGAGAAGCTGGTGTGAAAGCCTTCCTTTGAGTACTAGTAATGATATTAAAGGAGCTTCAGTGGCCTGAGACGAGTTTCACACGTCTTCCTTTGCCGGTAAGCAAAAGGGTACCAAAAGAGACCAAAAGTGGAACTTGAGTCCAAAAGCGCCAGAAAGTGCCAAAAGGGGATAAGCTGGTGTGAAACCCTTCCTTTGAGTCCTTGTACTGATATTCAAGGAGTTTTAGTGGCCTGAGACGAGTTTCGCACATCTTCCTTTGCCGGTAAGCAAAAGGGGACCAAAAGAGACCAAAAGTGCAACTTGGGTCCAAAAGCGCCAGAAAGTGCCAAGAAGGGAGAAGGTGGTGAGAAAGCCTTCCTTTAACTCCTAGGAGTGATATTAAAGGAGTTTCAGTGGCCTGAGAGGAATTTCGCACGTCTTTCTTTGCTGGTAAGCAAGAGGGGACCAGGAGAGACCAAAACTGGAACTTGGGTCGAAAAGCACCAGAAAGTGCCAAAAGGGGAGAAGCTGGTGTCAAAGCTTTCCTTTTAGCCCTAATACTGATAATCAGGGAGTTTCAGTGCCAGTAAGCAAAAGGGGACCAAAAGAGACCAAAAGTGGAATTTGGGTCCAAAAGCTCCAGAAAGTGCCAAGAGGGGAGAAGGTGGTAAGAAAGCCTTCCTTTGAGTCCTAGGAGTGATATTCAACGAGTTTCAGCGGCCTGAGACGAGTTTCGCATGTCTTCCTTTGCTGGTAAGCAAAGGGGGATCAAAAGAGACCAAAACTGAAACTTGGGTCCAAAAGCGCCAAAAGGGGAGAAGTTGGTGTGAAAGCCTTACTTTGAGCCCTAGTACAGATATTCAAGGAGTTTCAGTGGCCTGAGACGAGTTTCCCACGTCTCCCTTTGCCGGTCAGAAAAAGGGGACCAAAAGAGACCAAAACTTGAACTTAGGTCCAAAAGCGCAAGAAAGTGCCAAAAGGGGAGAAGCTGGTGTCAAAGCTTTCCTTTTAGCCCTAGTACTGATATTCAGGGAGTTTCAGTGTCGGTAAGCAAAACGGGACCAAAAGACACCAAAAGTGCAACTTGGGTCCAAAAGCGTCAGAAAGTGCCAAAAGGGGAGAAGCTGGTGTGAAAGCCTTCCTTTGAGTCCTAGTACTGATATTTAAAGAGTTTCAGTGGCCTAAGACGAGTTTCACACGTCTTCCTTTCCTGGTAAGTAAAAGGGGACCAAAAGAGACCAAAACTGGAAGATGGGTCGAAAGGTGCCAGAAAGTGCCAAAAGGGGAGAAGGTGGTGAAAAAGCCTTCCTTTGAGTCCTAAGAGTGATATTCAAGGAGCATCAGTGGCCTGAGATGAATTTGGCACGTCTTCCTTTGCCGGTAAGCAAAGGGGGACCAAAAGAGACCAAATTTGGAACTTGGGTCCAAAAGTGCCAAAAGGGGAGAAGCTGGTGAGAAAGCCTTCCTTTGAGTCCTAGGAGTGATATTCTAGGAGTTTCAGTGGCGTGAGATGAGTATCGCAAATCTTCCTTTGCCGGTAAGCAAAAGGGGACCAAAAGAGACCAAAACTGGAATTTGGGTCCGAAAGCGCCAGAAAGTGCCAAAAGGGGAGAAGCTGGTGTGAAAACCTTTCTTTGAGTCCTAGTAATGATATTGAAGGAGCTTCAGTGGCTTGAGAAGAGTTTCACACGTCTTCTTTTGCCGGTAAGCAAAAGGGTACTAAAAGAGACCAAATCTGGAACTTGGGTCCAAAGCTGCTAGAAAGTCCTAGAAGGGAGAAACTGGTGAGAAAGCCTTCCTTTGAGTCCAAGAAGTGATATTCAAGGAGTTTCAGTGGCCTGAGATGAGTATCGCACGTCTTCCTTTGCCGGTAAGCAAAAGGGTACTAAAAGAGACCAAACCTGGAACTTGGGTCTAAAAGCGCCAGAAAGTTCCAAAAGAGGAGAAGTTGGTGAGAAAGCCTTCCTTTGAGTCCTAGTACTGATATTCAAGGAGTTTCAGTGGCCTGAGATGAGTTTCACACGTCTTCCTTTGCCGGTAAGCAAAAGTGGACCAAAAGAGACCAAAACTAGAACTTGGGTCTAAAGGTGCTAGAAAGTGCCAGAAGGGGAGAAGCTGGTGAGAAAGCCTTCCTTTGAGTCCTAGGAGTGATATTCAAGTAGTTTCAGAGGCCTAAGACGAGTTTCACACGTCTTCCTTTGCCGGTAAGCAAAAGGGGACCAAAAGAGACCAAAACTGGAATTTGGGTCCAAAAGCGCCAGAAAGTGCCAAAAGGGCAGAAGCTGGTGTGAAAGCCTTCCTTTGAGTCCTAGTAATGATATTCAAGGAGTTTCAGTGGCCTGAGACGAGTTTCACACGTCTTCCTTTGCCGGCAAGCAGAAGGGGACCAAAAGAGACCAAAATTGGAACTTTGGTCTAAAGGCGCTAGAAAGTGCCAAAAGGGGAGACGCTGGTGAGAAAGCCTTCCTTTGAGTCCTAGGAGTGATATTCAAGGAGTTTCAGTGGCCTGAGACGAGTTTCGCACGTCTTCCTTTGCCGGTAAGCAAAAGGGGACCAAAAGAGACCAAAACTAGTACTTGGGTCCCAAGGCGCCGGAAAGTGCCAGAAGGGGAGTAGGTGGTGAGAAAGCCTTCCTTTGAGTCCTAGGAGTGATATTCAAGGAGTTTTAGTGGTCTGAGATGAGTTTGCACGTCTTCCTTTGCTGGTAAGCAATAGGGGACCAAAACGGCCAAAACTGGAACTTGGGTCCAAAGGCGCCAAAAAGTTCAAGAAGGGGAGAAGGTGGTGAGAAAGCCTTCCTTTGAGTCCTAGGAGTGATATTCAAGGAGTTTTAGTGGCCTGACATGAGTTTCCCACATCTTCCTTTGCGGTAAGCAAAAGGGATCCAAAAGAGACCAAAACTAGAACTTCGTACCAAAGGCGCCGCAAAGTGCCAGAAAGAAGGGTAGAAGGTGGTGAGAAAGCCTTCCTTTTAGTCCTTGGAGTGATATTCAAGGAGTTTCAGTGGCCTGAGATGAGTATCGCATGTCTTCCTTTGTTGGTAAGCAACTAGGACCAAAGGAGACCAAAACTGGAACTTGGATCCAAACGCGCCAGAAAGTGCCAGAAGGGGAGAAGTTGGTGAGAAAGCCTTCCTTTGAGTCCTAAGAGTGATATTCAAGGAGTTTCAATGGCCTGAGACGAGTTTCGCACGCCTTTCTTTGCCGGTAAGCAAAAGGGGACCAAAAGAGACCAAAACTGGAACATGGGTCCAAAGACGGCAGAAAGTGCCAGAAGGGGAGAAGGTGCTGAGAAACCCTTTCTTTGAGTCGTAGAAGTGATATTCAAGGAGTTTCACTAGCCTGAGACGCGTTTCCACGCCTTCCCTTGCCGGTAAGCAAAAAAGGACCAAAAGACACCAAAATTGGAATTTCGGTCCAAAGGCGCCAGAAAATGCCAGAAGAGGAGAAGACGGTGAGAAAGCCTTTCTTTGAGTCCTAGGAGTGATATTCAAGGAGTTTCAGTGGCCTGAGATGAGTTTCGCATGTATTCCATTGCCGGTAAGCAAGAGGGAATCATAAGAGACAAAAACTGGAAGTTGGGTCCAAAGGCGCCGCAAAGTGCCAGAAGGGAAAAAGGTGGTGAGAAAGCCTTCCTTTGAGTCCTAGGAGTGATATTCAAGGAGTTTCAATGGCCTGAGACGAGTTTCGCACGTCTTCCTTTGCCGGTAAGCAAAAGAGGAGCAAAAGAGACCTAAACTGGAACATGGGTCCAAAGTCGCCAGAAAGTACCAGAAAGGCAGAAGGTGGTGAGAAAGCCTTCCTTTGAGTCCTAGGAGTGATATTCAAGGAGTTTTAGTGGCCTGAGACGAGTTTCGCAGGTCTCCCTTTACCGGTAAGCAAAAGGGGACCAAAAGAGATCAAAACTGGAACGTGGGTCCAAAGGCGCCAGAAAGTTTCAGAAGGGCAGAAGGTGGTCAGAAAGCCTTCCTTTGACCTGAGACGTGTTTCACACGTCTTCCTTTGCCAGTAAGCAAAAGCGGACCCAAAGAGACCAAAGTTGGAACTTGGGCCCCAAGGCGCTAGAAAGTGTCAGAAGGGGAGAAGGTGGTGAGAAATCCTTCCTTTGAGTCCTAGGAATGTTATTCAAGGAGTTTCAGTGGCCTGAGATGTAACACCTAAATTACTACCAAGATCCTATCTCCTAAAAATATATGTATTTAGACTTCCCTAAGATAGTGTACCCAATTGAACATGAACAAGGAATTATTCATTCGACATTAGTGTGGAACTAAACAACAATTTCAGAATTTAATTCATAGGTGAGGGTACATTATCCTTCTTTTCTTCAGTCAATCTGTTCGTTACCAAATCATGCATATTGTATTACGTTTTACTAGTGTACTTGAAATTTCTTCAAATTAATTTCTTTTTATGAAAGAGATAAAGGTGAGTGCTCAACATCACATGGTTCGTGGAATGGAATTCTGAAATCATAATGAGAGACATGTAAATAGGGAGAAAATTTTGATTTTGTGCATATACGTCCCTAGTGTAAACGGTTCAAGGTAAACCATCGTAAAACGAACAAAAGAGAAGACCTCATGGTTCAGTATTTCAAAATTAATTATAAACAGCCCCCAAAAAGAAAGGAAAGTATAAAACTTAAGTACAGTGTTCATCCATGACAAAAAAAAAAAATATAAAACATCCACACATAAAACTCTGGTGGAAAGGAATCCTTACTAGGATCAGATTCCATTCCATCAGGATCAGATGCAGCATCCACAGGCTAAGGGCGAGGAGAGGGTGGCAAGTCGTCCGGGTCGCTGTCAATCCAAGCGATGGTAGGCAGTGGCGATCTCGAGGTGGGTGGCAGTGGTGGAGAAGGGTGTCGAGTGGAAGGTCCAGCTTCGTCTGTAGGTGGCGCCTGAATATCGAGAGGTTGACGAGGGACTGGCCTGACGGAAGACGCAACCACTCCAATGTCTTTTCATTCAGGTGTGGGCGCAGGAGTAGGGCTAGGACAGGGGCTGGGTTCAGGGTCAAGGTCAATGATAGTTTTACCTTTATCCACAAAAGTCTTAAGATGTTTGGCGGGAGGTTCATGAGACGGTGGAGAAGAGGGAGGTGTATGAATGATGATACTCCGTTCGGGTGGTAGGGGCACGGAGATTTCGGCAAAAATGTGGTCCATCCAGTTGGGCTTCCATTCTCCTTCAGTGAGAGGTCCCATGGACATGGAGACCATTCCCTGGTACGTCAAGCGGCGCGTTGCTGGGTCGTAGATCCATCCCTCCTTTCCTCCCGAATCCTCTCCCCAAATCCTCGCTCGGAGTGGGTCCATCTGCCATGCATTCATGCGACACACAACAACAGCAAGACAAGACGCAACACCAGACAAAAACAGAACAGAAAGGGTGAGCTCAATACATTCAATTATCAAAAATTGAATAAGTAAGAAAATCAGCATAATAGTAACGAACCTACTGACTCATAGTTCAATAATCACATTATCATAACATAATATTCATCCAACAGCCACAACGCAAATAAAGTGAATGAGTTCCTCATAACATAATTATACTCAAGGTAATTGAAACGTCACTACTTCTTCAGTTTGTTCCCACTATTCCTCCAGTCAAGGTGATCGGAGACCCTCGTTCCCTATAAGCACACATTGTATGTAATCCAGCAAGAATATTCTCCCAACTTAACCATTTCGGTTCCTCAGGAACGAGTCCTTCCACAATCTTCGGTAATGCTTGCTCGCGTCAGGATTAATGGAGGTTTCGATGGCGACGAGTCCCGGCCGCGGTGAGCTATTCCGCACCATTGGGGCAACCCCCCTCCACTACCCCCAAGGTTCTTCCCTCAAACCTGAACACTCACATCCCTCAGCTGTGCTAGACTGTGACCTTGACTCTCCATTCTCCATATCATGCACATAAAGAGTTTCGTAACCGCATCCTCCTTACACCATTTTTGAACGCACATTAAATTCCCAAAGGTCACAAACCACATATCCAAATCCATGCTCATAAGAGCTGGTACGTTCAAAGAATAAAAGAACCATTCGTCCACGGTCCAAGAATAAAAGAAAAAGGAGAGAAGATGGAGATAGTTATAAAAATTTTGTTGAAATATCATAGTCGAAATGTACCTTAACAAACAAAATGATCATCAAAGAATCATGGAAATAACCACAAGTTTAATCACACATGCAACTCATTTCTACCACAAATCTTTCGTAAAATAGTGATTAGGTGGTAGGAGAATTCTTTCATGGTTAAGAAAAAGCGTTCCTTGGTCATACAGAATCAAACCGAGAGAAAAAGGTGAGTAGTTCCTCAGTTAAAACAAAAAGGAAGGAGGGTAGTCGATGAAAACCGAAAAGAACACAAGGATTCATACAAAGATTTCAATATTATCAACATGCAAAACTATTTCAACTTCAATCAAGTTCACGCAAGTTACAAAAACATGGATTTTTAACACACCATCCAAATAGAATCACCACGAGATGAAGGAAAATGGTTTGCATGAAATTCTAATTGATGAAGGTCAGAGACGAAAACAAGAAGAAGAGAGTGCATACAGAGTTTACAAGTTAGCGAACAACCACATGCATTCAAGCGCAAACAAGAGCTCCCCTAACCTTGTTTGGTATGAGAAAGAGAGATAGAGTGGAAGGCTTGGTCTTGGTACTAGCAGGATCTTGATCACAACTTGAGTCCTTGGTGTTTTGTCGCCTCCTTGAGGTTGGTGATGGAGTGTGTTGTCCACCAGAGAAAAAGGTGAGTAGAGGTTTTGTGAGAGGTGAGAATGTGTTGAGAGAGAAGAGAAGTGGTGAGGTTGAGAGTGTTTTTGAAAATAAGGGAAAAAGGGCGTGTGAGGATTAGAAGGTGTTCTTATATAGAGTGGCTTAAAGCTTTGCCCATTCGTCTTCCAAAGGCTGGCGGTGAGTTGCACAAGAAGGGTTTTAGCGTTAGGTTAGGCGAAGTGACACACCCTTTCGCCTTCTCACTTGAATAGTCACGTCTCATGGTGTCCAGGTGCAGGTGATGCACCTTCTCAAGAGCATTCAATGCACAAAGTGTAAAAGAAGCAAGCCGTAGGTGATCCACACATCTCCACATGCCATTCATCATGATGGAGTAACCGAAATGGGGGTTTGGCCTAGGTAAGAGTGGGTAATTAATGCACGTTGGCGGCTAGGGTTTGTTGTGGAGGGAAGGCGGGTTCAAACCCTTCGTGTCCCACAAATTGAAAAAGGTGATGTTATTTTGAGTGGTTAGTGAAAAGGTGGTGCTTTTCTCTTTGCCTTGGATGTGTGACCAGTGCCATAAAACAGGAAATAATTGCATGCGATTAATGGAGCATAATTTCCAGAAATATGTTGCTAAGTTTTTGGCTGTACATTAAGTGCAGGCTGGCGGCTAGGTCAACTCCAGAAGCAAGTTGAGTAGGTTTTTCCTTTGTTTTTCTCATGAGGTTAAATGTGGTTAAGAGGTAAATTAGGTAACTTTAATGATGGTTTAAATGAGGCAGGAGAGGCCCCTCGGTTTTAAGCAATTTAAAACATGGTTATTAGAAACAAAATAATGTGAATGATTGATTGTTTTCGGTAATGCCATGCAATTAATGCAGGGTGGCTACTTAAATTTTCTGATGGAAGGTGACGCCACTTTTGGCCATGCATTCACACAAATCTCCCTAGGGTTTTACCATAAATACAAGGTAATTAAGGAAGGAATATATATAGTTGATGTCAGGCACGGTTCTGGGGAATTAATTGCCTCAGGTGAAACGTTTCAAGCTGATTGGCACGCCTACTAAATGCATGTAACCGATTGGATTAATGTGGAGGGAATCAAGCAGGCGCCTTTTCACTCCCCTATGGTATTTAATGTAGGTGGGTAATTAAGGGAGTTTAATGGCGGTTAAATGAGGAAATGGGGGGTTTCTTCGAGTAAATGAAAAGGCAAGGGTATCTTCTCTAATTAACTACAAGATTCTCGCTAATTTATGATTAATAACCTACCTTAATTAAATGTGCACGAGAATATGGAAAGTTTATAATTAAGGAAAGGAATAAAACTCCATCCTTGTCTACACCTAATTAGAGTAACTAGGGAATTGATAATTGTATTAAGTGCAATTATTTAGGCTCAGAATCTAGGTCATTATGGCCAGTGTCTTTCTCTACAAAAATCTGATTACCTTATTTAAAAGAGGGGTATTAAATAAAATCATAAGGCGCATTAATGAATAGGGTGGCAATTATGTGTAAGTGCCGAGAATATGGAAAGTTTCCTTCTAGAAGAGGATTGGGGCTTTAAATTTTTGGTTGCACTATATATAAAAAAAAAAAGGAAAGTTTTTAAATAAGATCCAATCAAAATTTGGCAGTCCAAGAGGTGGCAGCTGTATTTATTTAGGGTAACCTGGAACAATGGAATTGCATTAAGTATACTTAATTTGGGGCTAGAATCCTAGGCTATTAAATTCGATTCTCCCCCTTGGACATGAATGAATTTTCGGTTACTAGCACTAAATGAGGAAAGATTAAAACTTGCCTCTTGGGTCCTTTGTAGTACACGTGACTTCTAGGGTAAAAAAAATAGATGATGGCTCTCATTAATGGTCTAACTTAGTGTGCATGGTACCAGAATACTAGAAGACTTAAGTACATCCACTATTAGAACCTAATGAACATTCAATATAAATAAAGAAAGTTACACGTGCAGTTCCACTTAAATTTAAGAAAGCACATCACACAATCAAATAATAAGAATTAAAAGTACTATGTAACATTGATAACAATCATTAGGGGAATGAAAGAAATAGGGTTCATTCATCTGACTCAAAAGACTATCTCGCCCCCAGGCTAATCTCACTAACCTTGGGTTAAGTCAAGGTAACTTCATCACATAATCATATAGACATACACATACGAAATTAACTAAACACACCCTGGGAGAAATAATTGTGCAAGCAGGGAACATAATATGATTAAACAGTTGTAGCAAGAACTGAACTAGAGTACTAAAAATCAAACAAAAGAGTCACTAATTAATAATTAACACTCTCTGCCATGTAGACCGAAATTTGGGATGTTACATGAGACTAGTTACGCACGCTTTCCTTTGCCGGTAAGCAAAAGGGGACCAAAAGAGACCAAAACTTGAACTTGGGTCCAAAGGCGCCAGAAAGTGCCAGAAAGGTAGAAGGTGTTGAGAAAGCCTTCCTTTGAGTCCTAGGAGTGATACTCAAGGAGTTTCAGTGGCCTGAGACGAGTTTCGCATGTCTTCCTTTATCGGTAAGCAAAAGAGGACCAAAAGAGACCAAAACTGGAATATAGGTCCAAAGGCGCCAGAAAGTGCCTGAAAGGTAGAAGGTGGTGAGAAAGCCTTCCTTTGAGTCCTTGGAGTGATATTCAAGGAGTTTCAGTGGCCAGAGACAAGTTTCGCACGTCTTCATTCGCTGGTAAACAAAAGGGGACCAAAAGAGATCAAAATTGGAACTTGGGTCCAAAGGCGCCGCAAAGTGCGAGAAGGGGAGAAGGTGGTGAGAAAGCCTTCCTTTGAGTCCGAGGAGTGATATTCAAGGAGTTTCAGTGGCCAGAGATGAGTTTTGCATGTCTTCCTTTGCCGGTAAGCAAAAGGGGACCAAAAGAGACCAAAACAAGAACTTGGTTCCCAAGGCACCGGAAAGTGCCAGAAAGGAAAAAGGTGGTGAGAAAGCCTTCCTTTTGAGTCCTAAGAGTGATATTCAAGGAGTTTAAGTAGCCAGAGATGACTTTCCCACGTCTTCCTTTGCCGGTAAGCAAAAGGGGACCAAAAGAGACCAAAACTAGAACTTGGGTCCCAAGGCACCGGAAAGTGCCATAAGGGCAGAAAGTTGTGAGAAAGCCTTCCTTTGAGTCCTTGGAGTGATGTTCAAGGAGTTTCAGTGGACTGACACGAGTTTCGCACCTTTTCCTTTGCCGGTAAGTATAAGGGGACCAAAAGAAACCAAAACTAGAACTTGGGTCCAAAGGCACGAGAAAGTGCCAGAAGGGGAAAAGGTGGTGAGAAAGCCTTCCTTTCAGTCCTTGGAGTGATATTCAAGGAGTTTCAATGGCCAGAGATGAGTTTCGCACGTCGTCCTTTGCCAGTAAGCAAAAGCGGACCAAAAGTGTCCAAACCTAGCACTTGGGGTCCCAAGCCACCGAAAAGTGCCATAAGGGTAGAAGGTGGTGAGAAAGCCTTCCTTTGAATCCTTGGAGTGATATTAAAGAAGTTTCAGTGGCCTGAGATGAGTTTCGCATGTCCTCCTTTGCCGAAAGGAAAAGAGGACCAAAAGAGACCAAAACTGGAACTTGGATCCAAAGACACGAGAAGATGCCGGAAGGGTAGAAGGTGGTTAGAAAGCCTTCCTTTGAGTCCTAGGAGTGATATTCAAGGAGCTTCAGTGGCCTGAGACTAGTTTCGCACGTCTTCCTTCGCTGGTAAGCAAAAGGGGACCAAAAGAGATCAAAATTGGAACTTGGGTCCAAAGGCACAGCAAAGTGCGAGAAGGGGAGAAGGTGGTGAGAAAGCCTTCCTTTGAGTCCGAGGAGTGATATTCAAGGAGTTTCAGTGGCCAGAGATAAGTTTCGCACATCTTCCATTGCTGGTAAACAAAAGGGGACCAAAAGAGACCAAAACTAGAACTTGGATACCAAGGCGCCGAAAAGTGCCAGCATGGGAGAAGGTGGTGAGAAAGCCTTTCTTTGAGTCCTAGGAGTGATATTCTAGGAGTTTCAGTGGCCTGAAACGACTTTCGCACGCCTTCCTTCGTTGGTAAGCAAAAGGGGACCAAAAGAGACCAAAATTAGAACTTAAAACCAAAGGCGCGGGAATGTGCCAGAAGAGGAAAAGGTGGGGAGAAAGCCTTCCTTTGAGTCCTAGGAGTGATATTCAAGGTGTTTCAGTGGCCTGAGACGAGTTTCGCACGTCTTCCTTTGTCGGTAAGCAAAAGGGGACCAAAAGAGACCAAAACTGGATCACAGGTCCAAAGGCGCCAAAAAGTGTCAGAAGGGGAGAATGTGGTGAGAAACCCTTTCTTTGAGTCCTAGGAGTGATATGCAAGGAGTTACAGTGGACTGAGACGCGTTTCGCACGCCTTCCCTTGCCGGTAAGCAAAAGGGAACCAAAAGACACCAAAATTGGAACTTCGGTCCAAAGGCACGAGAAAAAGCCAGAAGAGGAGAAGATGGTGAGAAAGCCTTCCTTTGAGTCATAGGAGTGATATTCAAGGAGTTTCAGTGTCCTGAGACGAGTTTCGCATGTCTTCCTTTGCCGGTAAGCAAAAGGGGACCAAAAGAGACAAAAATTGGAAGCTGGATCCAAAGGCGCCGCAAAGTGGCAAGTGGGGAGATAGTGGTTAGAAAGCCTTCCTTTGAGCCCTAGGAGTGATATTCAAGGAATTTCAGTGGCCTGAGACGAGTTTTGCACGTCTTACTTTGCCAGTAAGCAAAAAGGGACCAAAAGAGAACAAAACTGGAACTTGGGTCCACAGGCGCCGGACAGTGTCAGAAGGGGAGAAGGTGGTCAGAAAGCCTTCCTTTGAGTCCTAGTAGTGATATTCAAGGAGTTTCAGCGGCCTGAGACGAGTTTCGCACGTCTTCCTTTGCTGGTAAGCAAAAGGGGACCAAAAGAGACTAAAACTGGAACATGGGTCTGCCAGAAAGTGCCAGAAGGGCAGTAGGTGGTGAGAAAGCCTTCCATTGAGTCCTTGGAGTGATATTCAAGGAGTTTCAATGGCCTGAGACGAGTTTCGCATGACTTCCTTTGCTGGTAAACAAAAGGGGACCAAAAGAGAACAAAACTAGAACATGGCTCCAAAGGCGCCAGAAATTTCCAGAACGGCAAGAGGTGGTAAGAAAGCCTTCGATTGAGTCCTTGGAGTGATATTCAAGGAGTTTCAATGGCCTGAAACGAGTTTCGCACATCTTCCTTTGTCGGTAAGCGAAAGGGGACCAAAAGAGAACAAAACTAGAACTTGGGTCCAAAGGCGCTGAACAGTGTCAGAAGGGGAGAAGGTGGTCAGAAAGCCTTCCTTTGAGTCCTAGCAGTGATATTCAAGGAGTTTCAGCGGCCTGAGACAAGTTTCGCACGTCTTCCTTTGCTGGTAAGCAAAAGGGGACCAAAAGAGACTAAAACTGGAACATGGGTCCGCCAGAAAGTGCTAGAAGGGCAGTAGGTGGTGAGAAAGCCTTCCATTGAGTCCTTGGAGTAATATTCAAGGAGTTTCAATGGCCTGAGACGAGTTTCGCACGACTTCCTTTGCTGGTAAACAAAAGGGGACCAAAAGAGACCAAAACTGGAATATGGGTCCAAAGGCGCCAGAAATTTCCAGAACGGCAAGAGGTGGTAAGAAAGCCTTCGATTGAGTCCTTGGAGAGATATTCAAGGAGTTTCAATGGCCTGAGACGAGTTTCGCACGACTTCCTTTGCTGGTAAACAAAAGGGGACCAAAAGAGACCAAAACTGGAATATGGGTCCAAAGGCGCCAGAAATTTCCAGAACGGCAAGAGGTGGTAAGAAAGCCTTCAATTGAGTCCTTGGAGAGATATTCAAGGAGTTTCAATGGCCTGAGACGAGTTTCGCACGTCTTCCTTTGTCGGTAAGCGAAAGGGGACCAAAAGAGACCAAAACTAGAACTTGGATACCAAAGGACCGAAAAGTGCCAGAAGGGGAGAAGGTGGTTAGGAAGCCTTTCTTTGAGTCTTAGGAGTGATATTCAAGGAGTTTCGGTTGCCTGAGATGAGTTTCGCATGTATTCCATTGCCGGTAAGCAAGAGGGGACCAAAAGAGACAAAAATTGGAAGTTGGGTCGAAAGTCTCCGGAAAGTGCCAGAAGGGGAGAAGGTGCTGAGAAAGCCTTCTTTTGAGTCCTAGGAGTGATATTCAAGGAGTTTCAGTGGCCTAAGACTAGCTTCACACATCTTCCTCTGTCGGTAAGCAAACAGGGACCAAAAGAGACCAAAATTGGAACTTAAAACCAAAGGCGCGAGAATGTGCCTGAAGGGGAGAACATGGTGAGAAAGCTTTTCTTTGTGTTCTAGGAGTGATATTCAAGGAATTTCAGTGGCCTGAGAAGAATTTTGCACATTTTCCTTTGCCAGTATGCAAAAGGGCCCAAAAAAGACCAAAACTGGAACTTAGGTCCAAAGGCGCTAGAAAGTGCCAGAAGGGTAGAAGGTGGTGAGAAAGCCTTCCTTTGAGTCCTTGGAGTGATATTCAAGGAGTTTCAGTGGCCTGATACGAGTTTCACACGTCTCCCTTTGCTGGTAAGCAAAAGGAAACTAAAAGAGACCAAAACTGGAACTTAGGTCCAAAGGCGCCAGAATGTTCCAGAAAGGCAGAATGTGGTGAGAAAGCCTTCCTTTGAGTGTTTGAAGTGATATTCAAGGAGTTTTAGTGCCCTGATACGAGTTTCGCACATCTTTCTTTGCTGGTAAGCAAAAAGGGACCAAAAGATACCAAAACTGGAACGTGGGTCCAAAGGCACCAAAAAGTGCCAGAAGGGCAGAAGGTGGTGATAAAGCCTTCCTTTGAGTCTTAGAAGTGATATTCAAGGGGTTTCAGTTCCCTGAGACGAGTTTCGCACGTCTTCCTTTTCCGATAAGCAAAAAGGGACCAAAAGAGACCAAAACTGAAACATGGGTCCAGAGGCGTCAGAAAGTGGCAGAACGGCAAGAGGTGGTAAGAAAGCCTTCGATTGAGTCCTTGGAGTGATATTCAAGGAGTTTCAATGCCCTGAGACGAGTTTCGCACGGCTTCCTTTGTCGGTAATTGAGAGGGGACCAAAAGACACCAAAACTGGAACTTAGGTCCAAAGGCGCCAGAAAGTGCTAGAAGGGGAGAATGTGGTGAGAAAGTCATTCTTTGAGTCCTAGGAGTGATATTCAAGGAGTTTTAGTGGCCTAAGGCGAGTTTCTCACGCCTTCCTTTGTCGGTAAGCAAAACGGGAGCAAAAGAGACCAAAATTGGAACTTAGGTCCAAAGCAGCGAGAAAGTACTAGATGAGGAGAAGGTGCTGAGAAAGCCTTCCTTTGAGTCCTTGGAGTGATATTCAAGGAGTTTCAGTGGCCTGAGACAAGTTCCGCTCGTTTTCCTTTGCCGGTAAGCAAAAGGGGCCCAAGAGAGACCAAAACTGGAACTTGGGTCCAACGGCGCCGCAAAGTGCCAGAAGAGGAGAAGGTGGTGACAAAGCCTTCCTTTGTGTCCTAGGAGTGATATTCAAGGAGTTTTAGTGGCCTGAGACGAGTTTCGCACGTCTTCCTGTGCTGGTAAGCAAAAGGGGACCAAAAGAGACAAAATTTGGAAGCTGGATCCAAAGGCGCCGCAAAGTGGCAAGTGGGGAGATAGTGGTTAGAAAGCCTTCCTTTGAGCCCTAGGAGTGATATTCAAGGAATTTCAGTGGCCTGAGACGAGTTTTGCACGTCTTACTTTGCCAGTAAGCAAAAAGGGACCAAAAGAGAACAAAACTGGAACTTGGGTCCACAGGCGCCGGACAGTGTCAGAAGGGGAGAAGGTGGTCAGAAAGCCTTCCTTTGAGTCCTAGTAGTAATATTCAAGGAGTTTCAGCGGCCTGAGACGAGTTTCGCACGTCTTCCTTTGCTGGTAAGCAAAAGGGGACCAAAAGAGACTAAAACTGGAACATGGGTCTGCCAGAAAGTGCCAGAAGGGCAGTAGGTGGTGAGAAAGCCTTCCATTGAGTCCTTGGAGTGATATTCAAGGAGTTTCAATGGCCTGAGACGAGTTTCGCATGACTTTCTTTGCTGGTAAACAAAAGGGGACCAAAAGAGACCAAAACTAGAACATGGCTCCAAAGGCGCCAGAAATTTCCAGAACGGCAAGAGGTGGTAAGAAAGCCTTCGATTGAGTCCTTGGAGTGATATTCAAGGAGTTTCAATGGCCTGAAACGAGTTTCGCACATCTTCCTTTGTCGGTAAGCGAAAGGGGACCAAAAGAGAACAAAACTAGAACTTGGGTCCAAAGGCGCTGAACAGTGTCAGAAGGGGAGAAGATGGTCAGAAAGCCTTCCTTTGAGTCCTAGCAGTGATATTCAAGGAGTTTCAGCGGCCTGAGACAAGTTTCGCACGTCTTCCTTTGCTGGTAAGCAAAAGGGGACCAAAAGAGACTAAAACTGGAACATGGGTCCGCCAGAAAGTGCTAGAAGGGCAGTAGGTGGTGAGAAAGCCTTCCATTGAGTCCTTGGAGTGATATTCAAGGAGTTTCAATGGCCTGAGATGAGTTTCGCACGACTTCCTTTGCTGGTAAACAAAAGGGGACCAAAAGAGACCAAAACTGGAATATGGGTCCAAAGGCGCCAGAAATTTCCAGAACGGCAAGAGGTGGTAAGAAAGCCTTCGATTGAGTCCTTGGAGAGATATTCAAGGAGTTTCAATGGCCTGAGACGAGTTTCGCACGTCTTCCTTTGTCGGTAAGCGAAAGGGGACCAAAAGAGACCAAAACTAGAACTTGGATACCGAAGGACCGAAAAGTGCCAGAAGGGGAGAAGGTGGTTAGGAAGCCTTTCTTTGAGTCTTAGGAGTGATATTCAAGGAGTTTCGGTGGCCTGAGATGAGTTTCACATGTATTCCATTGCCGGTAAGCAAGAGGGGACCAAAAGAGACAAAAATTGGAAGTTGGGTCGAAAGTCTCCGGAAAGTGCCAGAAGGGGAGAAGGTGCTGAGAAAGCCTTCTTTTGAGTCCTAGGAGTGATATTCAAGGAGTTTCAGTGGCCTAAGACTAGCTTCACACATCTTCCTCTGTCGGTAAGCAAACAGGGACCAAAAGAGACCAAAATTGGAACTTAAAACCAAAGGCGCGAGAATGTGCCTGAAGGGGAGAACGTGGTGAGAAAGCTTTTCTTTGTGTTCTAGGAGTGATATTCAAGGAATTTCAGTGGCCTGAGAAGAATTTTGCACATTTTCCTTTGCCGGTATGCAAAAGGGCCCAAAAGAGACCAAAACTGGAACTTAGGTCCAAAGGCGCTAGAAAGTACCAGAAGGGTAGAAGGTGGTGAGAAAGCCTTCCTTTGAGTCCTTGGAGTGATATTCAAGGAGTTTCAGTGGCCTGATACGAGTTTCACACGTCTCCCTTTGCTGGTAAGCAAAAGGAAACTAAAAGAGACCAAAACTGGAACTTAGGTCCAAAGGCGCCAGAATGTTCCAGAAAGGCAGAATGTGGTGAGAAAGCCTTCCTTTGAGTGCTTGGATTGATATTCAAGGAGTTTCAGTGCCCTGATACGAGTTTCGCACATCTTTCTTTGCTGGTAAGCAAAAGGGGACCAAAAGAGACCAAAATTAGAACTTGGGTTCTAAGGCGATAGAGGGATCAGAAGGGGAGAAGGTGGTGAGAAATCCTTTCGTTGAGTCCTAGGAGTGATATTCAAGGAGTTCAGTGGCCTGAGATGAGTTTCGTATCCCTTCCTTTGTCTGTAAGCAAAAGGGGACCAAAAGAAACCAAAATTGGAACGTAGGTCCAAAGGAGCGAGAAAGTGCCAGAAGAGGAGAAGGTGCTGAGAAAGCCTTCCTCTGAGTCCTTGGAGTGATATTCAAGTAGTTTCACTGGCATGAGACAAGTTTCGCACGTCTTCCTTTGCTAGTAAGCAAAAGGTGACCAAAAGAGACCATAACTGGAACGTGGGTCCAAAGGGTGTTAGAAGAGCAGAAGGTGGTGAGAAAGCCTTCCCTTGAGTCCTTGGAGTGATATTCAAGGTGTTTCAGTGGCCTGAGACGAGTTTGGCACGTCTTCCTTTGCCGGTAAGCAAAAGAGGACCAAAAGAGACCAAAATTAGAACTTAAGTCCAAAGGCGCGAGAAAATGGCAGAAGAGGAGAAGGTGGTGAGAAAGCCTTCCTTTGAGTCGAGTTTCAGTGGCCTCAGACTAGTTTCGCACGTTTTCTTTTGCCTGTAAGCAAAAGGGGACCAAAAGAGACCAAAACTTGAACTTGGGTCCAAAGGCGCCGGAAAGTGCCAGAAGGGGAGAAGGTGGTGAGAAAGCCTTTCTTTGAGTCCTAGGAGTGATATTCAAGGAGTTTCAGTGGCCTGAATAGAGTTTCGCATGTCTACCTTTGCCGATAAGCAAAAGGGGACCAAAAGAGACCAAAACTAGAACTTAGTTCCCAAGGCACCGAAAAGTGCCAGTAGTGGAGAAGGTGGTGGGAAAGCCTTTCTTTAAGGACTAGGACTAATATTCAAGAAGTTTCAGTGGCCTGAGACGAGTTTCGCACAACTTCCTTTGCCGGTAAGCAAAAAGGGACCAAGAGACACCAAAATTGGAACTTAAGTCCAAAGGCGTTTGAAAGTACCAGAAGAGGAGAAGGTGGGGAGAAAGCCTTCTTTTGAGTCCTAGGAGTGATACTCAAAGAGTTTCAGTGGCCTGAGACGAGTTTGGCACGTCTTCCTTTGTCGGTAAGCAAAAGAGGACCAAAAGTGACCAAAACTAGAACTTGGGTCCAATGGCGCCGCAAAGTGTCAGAAGGGGAGAAGGTGATGAGAAAGCCTTCCTTTCAGTCCTAGGAGTGATATTCAAGGAGTTTCAGTGGATTGAGACTGGTTTCGCACGTCTTCCTTTGACGGTAAGCAAATAGGGATCAAAAGAGAGCACAAATGGAACTTGGGTCCAAGGCGCCAGAAAGTGCCAGAAAGGCAGAAGGTGGTGAGAAAGCCTTCCTTTGAGTCCTTGGAGTGATATTCAAGGTGTTTCAATGGCCAGAGATGAGTTTCACACGTCTTCCTTTGCCGGTAAGAAAAGGGGACCAAAAGAGACCAAAACTAGCACTTGGGGTCCCAAGGCACCAGAAAGTGCCATAAGGGCATAAGGTGGTGAGAAAGCCTTCCTTTGAGTCCTTAGAGTGATATTCAAGGAGTTTTAGTGGCCTGAGACGAGTTTCGCATGTCTTCCTTTGCCGAAAGCAAAAGGGGACCAAAAGAGACCAAAACTGAAACTTGGGTCCAAAGGTGCGTCAAAGTGCCGGAAGGGGAGAAGGTGGTTAGAAAGCCTTCCTTTGAGTCGTAGGAGTGGTATTGAAGGAGCTTCAGTGGCCTGAGATGAGTTTCGCACGTCTTCCTTCGACGGCAAGCAAAAGGGGACCAAAAGAGACCAAAACTGGAACTTGGGTCGAAAGTCCCCAGAAAGTGCCAGAAGTGGAGAAGGTGGTGAGAAAGCCTACCTTTGAGTCCTAGGAGTGTTTCAGTGGCCTGAGACTAGTTTCGCACGCCTTCCTTTGCCGGTAAGCATAAGGGGATCAAAGAGACCAAAATTGGAAAGTGGGTCCAAAGGCGCCAAAAAGTGCCAGAAGGGCAAAAGGTAGTGGGAAAGCCTTCCTTTGAGCCCTAGGAGTGATATTCAATGAGTTCAGTGGCCTGAGACGAGTTTCGCACGTCTTTCTTCGCCGGTAAGCAAAAGGGGACCAAAAGAGACCAAAATTGGAACTTGGGTCCAAAAGGCACCGCAAAGTGCCATAAAGGGAGAAGGTGGTGGTGACAAAGCCTTCCTTTCAGTCCTAGGAGTGATATTCAAGGAGTTTCGGTGGGCTAAGACGAGTTTCGCACATCTTCCTTTGCCAGTAAGCAAAAGGGGACCAAAAGAGACCAAAACTGGAACTTGGGTCCAAAGGCGCCCCAAAGTGCCGGAAGGGGAGAAGGTGGAGAGAAAGCCTTCCTATGAGTCCTAGGAGTGATGTTGAAGGAGTTTCAGTGGCCTAATACGAGTTTCGCACGTCTTCCTATGCCGGTAAGCAAAAAGGGACCAAAAGAGACCAAAATTGGAATGTAGGTCCAAAGGCGCGAGAGAGTGTCTGAAAGGGAGAAGGTGGTGATAAAGCCTTCCTTTGAGTCCTTGGAGTGATATTCAAGGAGTTTCAGTGGCCTTAGACGAGTTTCGCACGTCTTCCTTTTCCGGTAAGCAAAAGGGGACCAAAATAGACAAAAACTGAAACTTGGGTCCAAAGCCCCCAGAAAATGCCAAAAGTGCAGAAGGTGGTGAGAAAGCCTACCTTTGAGTCGTAGGAGTGTTTCAGTGTCCTGAGACAAGTTTTGCACGTCTTCCTTTGCCAGTAAGGGACCAAAAGAGACCAAAACAAGAACGTAGGTCCCAAGGCGTGAGAAAGTGCCGGAATGGGAGAAGGTTGTGAGAAAGCGTTCCTTTGAGTCCTAGGAGTGATATTTAAGGAGTTTCAGTGGCCTGACACGAGTTTCGCACGTCTTCCTTTGCCGGTAAGCAAAAAGGGAACAAAAGCGACCAAAACTGGAACTTGGGTCGAAAGCCCCGAGAAAGTGCCAGAAGTGGAGAAGGTGGTGAGAAAGCGTACCTTTGAGTCTTAGGAGGGTTTAAGTGGCCTGAGACAAGTTTCACATGTCTTCCTTTGCCGGTAAGCGAAAGTGGACCAAAAGAGACCAAAACCAAAACTTGGGTCAAAAGGCGCCAGAAAGTCCCAGAAGAGGGAAGGTGGTGAGAAAGCCTTCCTTTAAGTCCTAGGAGAAATATTCAAAGACTTTCTGTGGCCTAATATGAGTTTTGCACGTCTTCCTTTGTTGCTAACCAAAAGGGGACCAATAGAGACCAAAACTGGAACTTGGGTCCAAAGGCGCTTGAAAGTGTCAAAAGGGGAGAAGGTGGTGAGAAAGCCTTCCTTTGAGTGCTAGGAGTGATGTTCAAGGAGTTTCAGTGGCCTGATACGAGTTTCGCACGTCTTCCTTTGTCGGTAAGCAAAAAGGGACCAAAAGAGACCAAAATTGGAAAGTAGGTCCAAAGGCGCGAGAGAGTGCCGGAAGGGGAAAAAGTGGTGAGAAAGCCTTCCTTTGAGTCCTAGGAGTGATATTCAATGAGTTTCAGTGGCCAGAGATGAGTTTCACACATCTTCCTTTGCCGGTAAGCAAAAATGGACCAAAAGAGACCGAAATTGGAAAGTGGGTCCAAAGTCGCCAACAAGTGCCAGAAGGGCAGAAGGTAGTGAGAAAACCTTCCTTTGAGTCCTAGGAGTGATATTCAATGAGCTTAAGTGGCCTGGGACGAGTTTCGCATGCCTTCCTGTGCCAGTAAGCAAAGGGAGACTAAAAGAGACCAAAACTGGAACTTGGGTCCAAAGGCGCCGCAAAGTGCTAGAAGGGGAGAAGGTGGTGACAAAGCCTTCCTTTCAGTCCTAGGAGTGATACTCAAAGAGTTTCAGTGGCCTGAGACGAGTTTTGCACGTCTTCCTTTGCCGGTAAGCAAAAGAGGACCAAAAGTTACCAAAACTGGAACATGGGTCCAAAGGCGCCGCAAAGTGCCAGTAGGAGAGAAGGTGATGAGAAAGCCTTCCTTTCAGTCCTAGGAGTGATATTCAAGGAGTTTCAGTGGTTTGAGACTGTTTTCGCACGTCTTCCTTTGCCGGTAAGCAAATAGGGATCAAAAGAGAGCACAAATGGAACTTGTGTCCAAAGGCGCCAGAAAGTGCCAGAAAGGTAGAAGGTGGTGAGAAAGCCTTCCTTTGAGTCCTTGGAGTGATATTCAAGGTGTTTCAATGGCCAGAGATGAGTTTCAGACGTCTTCCATTGCCGGTAAGAAAAGGGGACCAAAAGAGACCAAAACTTGCAGTTGGGGTCCCAAGGCACCGGAAAGTGCCATAAGGGCAGAAGGTGGTGAGAAAGCCTTCCTTTGAGTCCTTGGAGTGATATTCAAGGAGTTTCAGTGGCCTGAGACAAGTTCCGCTCGTCTTCCTTTGTGGGTAAGCAAAAAGGGACCAAGAGAGACCAAAACTGGAACTTGGGTCCAAAGGCGCCGCAAAGTGCCAGAAGAGGAGAAGGTGGTGAGAAAGAATTCCTTTGAGTCCTAGGAGTGATATTCAAAGAGTTTTAGTGGCCTGACACGAGTTTCGCACGTGTTCCTTTGCCGGTAAGCAAAAGGGGACCAAAAGAGACCAAAACTAGAATTTAGGTCCATAGGCACCAGAAATTGCCAGAAGGGGAGAAGGTGATGAGAAAGCCTTCCTTTGAGTCGTAGGAGTGATATTCAAGGAGTTTAAGTGGTCTGAGACTAGTTTCGCACGTTTTCCTTTGCCAGTAAGCAAAAGGCGACCAAAAGAGACCAAAATTAGAACTTGTGTCCTAAGGCGAAAGAGAGATCCAGAAGGGGAGAAGGTGGTGAGAAAGCCTTTCGTTTAGTCCTAGGAGTGATATTCAAGGAGTTTCAGTGGCCTGAGACGAGTTTCGCACATCTTCCTGTGTCGGTAAGCAAAGGGAGACTAAAAGAGACCAAAACTGGAACTTGGGCCCAAAGGCACCTCAAAGTTCCAGAAGGGCAGAAGTTGGTGAGAAAGCCTTTCTTTGAGTCCTAGGAGTGATATTCAAGGAGTTCAATGGCCTGAGATGAGTTTCGCATGCCTTCCTTTGTCTACAAGCAAAAGGGGACCAAAAGAGACCAAAATTGGAACGTAGGTCCAAAGAAGCGAGAAAGTGCCAGAAGAGGAGAAGGTGCTGAGAAAGCCTTCCTCTGAGTCCTTGGAGTGATATTCAAGTAGTTTCACTGGCATGAGACAAGTTTCGCACGTCTTCTTTTGCCAGTAAGCAAAAGGGGACCAAAAGAGTCCGTAACTGGAACGTGGGTCCAAAGGCGACAAAGGGTGCCAGAAGGGGAGAAGGTGGTGAGAAAGCCTTTCGTTGAGTCCTAGGAGTGATATTCAAGGAGTTTCAGTGGCCTGAGACGAGTTTCGCACGCCTTCCTGTGCCGGTAAGCAAAGGGAGACTAAAAGAGACCAAAACTGGAACTTGGGTCCAAAGGCGCCGCAAAGTGCTAGAAGGGGAGAAGGTGGTGAGAAAGCCTTCCTTTGAATCCTAGGAGTGATATTCAAGGAATTTCAGTGGCCTGAGTCTAGTTTCGCACGTCTTCCTTTGCCGGTAAGCAAAAAGGGACCAGAAGAGACCAAAATTGGAACTTAAAACCAAAGGCGCGAGAATGTGCCTGAAGGGGAGAACGTGGTGAGAAAGCTTTTCTTTGTGTTCTAGGAGTGATATTCAAGGAATTTCAGTGGCCTGAGAAGAATTTTGCACATTTTCCTTTGCCGGTATGCAAAAGGGCCCAAAAGAGACCAAAACTGGAACTTAGGTCCAAAGGCGCTAGAAAGTACCAGAAGGGTAGAAGGTGGTGAGAAAGCCTTCCTTTGAGTCCTTGGAGTGATATTCAAGGAGTTTCAGTGGCCTGATACGAGTTTCACACGTCTCCCTTTGCTGGTAAGCAAAAGGAAACTAAAAGAGACCAAAACTGGAACTTAGGTCCAAAGGCGCCAGAATGTTCCAGAAAGGCAGAATGTGGTGAGAAAGCCTTCCTTTGAGTCCTTGGAGTGATATTCAAGGAGTTTCAGCGGCCTGATACGAGTTTCACACGTCTCCCTTTGCTGGTAAGCAAAAGGAAACTAAAAGAGACCAAAACTGGAACTTAGGTCCAAAGACGCCAGAATGTTCCAGAAAGGCAGAAGGTGGTGAGAAAGCCTTCCTTTGAGTCCTAGGAGTGATATTCAAGGAATTTCAGTGGCCTGAGACGAGTTTCGCACGGCTTCCTTTGTCGATAAGCAAAAAGGGACCAAAAGAGACCAAAATTGGAGCGTAGGTCCAAAGGAACGAGAAAGTGCCAGAAGAGGAGAAGGTGGTGAGAAAGCCTTCCTTTGAGTCCTAGGAGTGATATTCAAGGAGTTTCAGTGGCCTGAGATAAGTTTCGCACGTCTTCCTTTGCCGGTAAGCAAAAGGGGACCAAAAGAGACCAAAACTAGAACTTGGGTCCCAAGGCGCCGAAAAGTGCCAGTAGGGGAGAAGGTGGTGGGAAAGCCTTTCTTTGAGTCCTAGGAGTGATATTCAAGGAGTTCAGTGGCCTGAGACGAGTTTCGCACGCGTTCCTTTGTCGGTAAGCAATAGGGGACCAAAAGAGACCAAAACTGGAACTTGGGTCCAAAGGCGCCCTAAAGTGTCGGAAGGGGAGAAGGTGGAGAGAAAGCCTTCCTATGAGTCCTAGGAGTGATGTTGAAGGAGTTTCAGTGGCCTAATACGAGTTTCGCACGTCTTCCTATGCCGGTAAGCAAAAAGGGACCAAAAGAGACCAAAATTGGAACGTAGGTCCAAAGGCGCGAGAGAGTGTCTGAAAGGGAGAAGGTGGTGAGAAAGCCTTCCTTTGAGTCCTTGGAGTGATATGTAAAGAGTTTCAGTGGCCTTAGACGAGTTTCGCACGTCTTCCTTTTCCGGTAAGCAAAAGGGGACCAAAAGAGACCAAAACTAGAACTTGGGTCCCAAGGCGCCGAAAAGTGCCAGTAGGGGAGAAGGTGGTGGGAAAGCCTTTCTTTGAGTCCTAGGAGTGATATTCAAGGAGTTCAGTGGCCTGAGACGAGTTTCGCACGCGTTCCTTTGTCGGTAAGCAAAAGGGGACCAAAAGAGACCAAAATTGGAACGTAGGTCCAAAGGAGCGAGAAAGTGCCAGAAGAGTAGAAGGTGCTGAGAAAGCCTTCCTTTCTGTCCTTGGAGTGATATTCAAGGAGTTTCAGTGGCCTGAGACAAGTTTCGCATGTCTCCCTTTGCCAGTAAGCAAAATGGGACCAAGAGAGACCAAAACTGGAACTTGGGTCCAAAGGCGCCGCAAAGTGCCAGAAGAGGAGAAGGTGGTGAGAAAGAGTTCCTTTGAGTCAAAGGAGTGATATTCAAAGAGTTTTAGTGGCCTGACACGAGTTTCGCACGTGTTCCTTTGCCGGTAAGCAAAAGGGGACCAGAAGAGACCAAAACTAGAATTTGGGTCCAAAGGCACCAGAAATTGCCAGAAGGGGAGAAGGTGATGAGAAAGCCTTCCTTTGAGTCGTAGGAGTGATATTCAAGGAGTTTCAGTGGTCTGAGACTAGTTTCGCACGTTTTCCTTTGCCAGTAAGCAAAAGGCGACCAAGAGAGACCAAAACTTGAACGTCGGTCCAAAGGCGCCAGAAAGTGCCAGAAAGGCAGAAGGTGTTGACAAAGCCTTCCTTTGAGTCGTTGGAGTGATATTCAAGGAGTTTCAGTGGCCTGAGACTAGTTTCGCACGTTTTCCTTTGGCAGTAAGCAAAAGGCGACCAAAAGAGACCAAAACTTGAACGTCGGTCCAAAGGCGCCAGAAAGTGCCAGAAAGGCAGAAGGTGTTGACAAAGCCTTCCTTTGAGTCGTTGGAGTGATATTCAAGGAGTTTTAGTGGCCTGAGACTAGTTTCGCACGTTTTCCTTTGCCAGTAAGCAAAAGGCGACCAAGAGAGACCAAAACTTGAACGTCGGTCCAAAGGCGCCAGAAAGTGCCAGAAAGGCAGAAGGTGTTGACAAAGCCTTCCTTTGAGTCGTTGATGTGATATTCAAGGAGTTTCAGTGGCCTGAGAAGAGTTTCGCACGTCTTCCTTTGCAGATAAGCAAAAAGAGACCAAAAGAGACCAAAACTAGAACTTTGGTACCAAGGCGCCGGAAAGTGCTAGAAGGGGAGAAGGTGGTGGGAAAGCCTTTGTTTGAGTCCTAGGACTAATATTCAAGGAGTTTCAGTGGCCTGAGACGAGTTTCGCACGCCTTACTTTGTCGATAAGCAAAAAGGGACCAAAAGAGACCAAAATTGGAGCGTAGGTCCAAAGGAACGAGAAAGTGCCAGAAGAGGAGAAGGTGGTGAGAAAGCCTTCCTTTATGTCCTAGGAGTGATATTCAAGGAGTTTCAGTGGCCTGAGACAAGTTTCGCACGTCTTCCTTTGCCGGTAAGCAAAAGGGCACCAAAAGAGACCAAAACTAGAACTTGGGTCCCAAGGCACCGAAAAGCGCCAGTAGGGGAGAAGGTGGTGGGAAAGCCTTTCTTTGAGTCCTAGGAATGATATTCAAGGAGTTCAGTGGCCTGAGACGAGTTTCGCACGCGTTCCTTTGTCGATAAGCAAAAGGGGACCAAAAGAGACCAAAATTGAAACGTAGGTCCAAAGGAGCGAGAAAGTGCCAGAAGAGGAGAAGGTACTGAGAAAGCCTTCCTTTCAGTCCTTGGAGTGATATTCAAAGAGTTTCAGTGGCCTGAGACAAGTTTCGCATGTCTCCCTTTGCCAGTAAGCAAAAGGGGACCAAGAGAGACCAAAACTGGAACTTGGGTCCAAAGGCGCCGCAAAGTGCCAGAAGAGGAGAAGGTGGTGAGAAAGACTTCCTTTGAGTCCTAGGAGTGATATTCAAAGAGTTTTAGTGGCCTGACACGAATTTCGCACGTGTTCCTTTGCCGGTAAGCAAAAGAGGACCAAAAGAGACCAAAATTGGAATTTAGGTCCAAAGGCACCAGAAATTGCCAGAAGGGGAGAAGGTGATGAGAAAGCCTTCCTTTGAGTCGTAGGAGTGATATTCAAGGAGTTTCAGTGGCCTGGCACTAGTTTCGCACGTTTTCCTTTGCCAGTAAGCAAAAGGCGATCAAAAGAGACCAAAACTTGAACGTCGGTCCAAAGGCACCGGAAAGTGCCATAAGGGCAGAAGGTGTTGACAAAGCCTTCCTTTGAGTCGTTGGAGTGATATTCAAGGAGTTTCAATGGCCTGAGAAGAGTTTCGCACGTCTTCCTTTGCCGGTAAGCAAAAAGGGACCAGGAGACACCAAAATTGGAACTTAAGTCCAAAGGCGTTTGAAAGTACCAGAAGAGGAGAAGGTGGGGAGAAAGCCTTCTTTTGAGTCCTAGGAGTGATAATCAAAGAGTTTCAGTGGCCTGAGACGAGTTTGGCACGTCTTCCTTTGCCGGTAAGCAAAAGAGGACCAAAAGTGACCAAGACTGGAACTTGGGTCCAAAGGCGCCGCAAAGTGCCAGAAGGGCAGAAGGTGATGAGAAAGCATTCCTTTCAGTCCTAGGAGTGATATTGAAGGAGTTTCAGTGGCTTGAGACTGGTTTCGCACGTCTTCCTTTGACGGTAAGCAAATAGGGATCAAAAGAGAGCACAAATGGAACTTGGGTCCAAAAGCGCCAGAAAGTGCCAGAAAGGCAGAAGGTGGTGAGAAAGCCTTCCTTTGAGTCCTTGGAGTGATATTCAAGGTGTTTCAATGGCCAGAGATGAGTTTCACACGTCTTCCTTTGCCGGTAAGAAAAGGTGACCAAAAGAGACCAAAACTAGCACTTGGGGTCCCAAGGCACCGGAAAGTGCCATAAGGGCATAAGGTGGTGAGAAAGCCTTCCTTTGAGTCCTTAGAGTGATATTCAAGGAGTTTCAGTGGCCTGAGACGAGTTTCGCATGTCTTTCTTTGCCGAAAGTAAAAGGGGACCAAAAGAGACCAAAACTGAAACTTGGGTCCAAAGGTGCGTCAAAGTGCCGGAAGGGGAGAAGGTGGTTAGAAAGCCTTCCTTTGAGTCGTAGGAGTGGTATTGAAGGAGCTTCAGTGGCCTGAGACGAGTTTCGCACGTCTTCCTTCGCCGGTAAGCAAAAGGGGACCAAAAGAGACCAAAACTGGAACTTGGGTCGAAAGCCCCCAGAAAGTGCCAGAAGTGGAGAAGGTGGTGAGAAAGCCTACCTTTGAGTCCTAGGAGTGTTTCAGTGGCCTGAGACTAGTTTCGCACGCCTTCCTTTGCCGGTAAGCATAAGGGGATGAAAGAGACCGAAATTGGAAAGTGGGTCCAAAGGCCCCAAAAAGTGCCAGAAGGGTAGAAGGTAGTGGGAAAGCCTTCCTTTGAGTCCTAGGAGTGATATTCAATGAGCTTCAGTGGCCTGAGACGAGTTTCGCATGTCTTTCTTCGCCAGTAAGCAAAAGGGGACCAAAAGAGACCAAAATTGGAACTAGGGTCTAAAAGGCGCCGCAAAGTGCCAGAAAGGGAGAAGGTGGTGGTGACAAAGCCTTCCTTTCAGTCCTAGGAGTGATATTCAAGGAGTTTCAGTGGGCTAAGACGAGTTTCGCACGTCTTCCTTTGCCGGTAAGCAAAAGGGGACCAAAAGAGACCAAAACTGGAACTTGGGTCCAAAGGCGCCCTAAAGTGTCGGAAGGGGAGAAGGTAGAGAGAAAGCCTTCCTATGAGTCCTAGGAGTGATGTTGAAGGAGTTTCAGTGGCCTAATACGAGTTTCGCACGTCTTCCTATGCCGGTAAGCAAAAAGGGACCAAAAGAGACCAAAATTGGAACGTAGGTCCAAAGGCACGAGAGAGTGTCTGAAAGGGAGAAGGTGGTGAGAAAGCCTTCCTTTGAGTCCTGGGAGTGATATGTAAGGAGTTTCAGTGGCCTTAGACGAGTTTCGCACGTCTTCCTTTTCCGGTAAGCAAAAGGGGACCAAAAGAGACCAAAACTAGAACTTGGGTCCCAAGGCGGCGAAAAGTGCCAGTAGGGGAGAAGGTGGTGGGAAAGCCTTTCTTTGAGTCCTAGGAGTGATATTCAAGGAGTTCAGTGGCCTGAGACGAGTTTCGCACGCGTTCCTTTGTCGGTAAGCAAAAGGGGACCAAAAGAGACCAAAATTGGAACGTAGGTCCAAAGGAGCGAGAAAGTGCCAGAAGAGTAGAAGGTGCTGAGAAAGCCTTCCTTTTTGTCCTTGGCGTGATATTCAAGGAGTTTCAGTGGCCTGAGACAAGTTTCGCATGTCTCCCTTTGCCAGTAAGCAAAATGGGACCAAGAGAGACCAAAAATGGAACTTGGGTCCAAAGGCGCCGCAAAGTGCCAGAAGAGGAGAAGGTGGTGAGAAAGACTTCCTTTGAGTCCAAAAAGTGATATTCAAAGAGTTTTAGTGGCCTGACACGAGTTTCGCACGTGTTCCTTTGCCGGTAAGCAAAAGGGGACCAGAAGAGACCAAAACTAGAATTTGGGTCCAAAGGCACCAGAAATTGCCAGAAGGGGAGAAGGTGATGAGAAAGCCTTCCTTTGAGTCGTAGGAGTGATATTCAAGGAGTTTCAGTGGTCTGAGACTAGTTTCGCACGTTTTCCTTTGCCAGTAAGCAAAAGGCGACCAAGAGAGACCAAAACTTGAATGTCGGTCCCAAGGCGCCAGAAAGTGCCAGAAAGGCAGAAGGTGTTGACAAAGCCTTCCTTTGAGTCGTTGGAGTGATATTCAAGGAGTTTCAGTGGCCTGAGACTAGTTTCGCACGTTTTCCTTTGCCAGTAAGCAAAAGGCGACCAAGAGAGACCAAAACTTGAATGTCGGTCCCAAGGCGCCAGAAAGTGCCAGAAAGGCAGAAGGTGTTGACAAAGCCTTCCTTTATGTCCTAGGAGTGATATTAGAGGAGTTTCAGTGGCCTGAGACAAGTTTCGCACGTCTTCCTTTGCCGGTAAGCAAAAGGGCACCAAAAGAGACCAAAACTAGAACTTGGGTCCCAAGGCACCGAAAAGTGCCAGTAGGGGAGAAGGTGGTGGGAAAGCCTTTCTTTGAGTCCTAGGAGTGATATTCAAGGAGTTCAGTGGCCTGAGACGAGTTTCGCACGCGTTCCTTTGTCGATAAGCAAAAGGGGACCAAAAGAGACCAAAATTGAAACGTAGGTCCAAAGGAGCGAGAAAGTGCCAGAAGAGGAGAAGGTACTGAGAAAGCCTTCCTTTCAGTCCTTGGAGTGATATTCAAAGAGTTTCAGTGGCCTGAGACAAGTTTCGCATGTCTCCCTTTGCCAGTAAGCAAAAGGGGACCAAGAGAGACCAAAACTGGAACTTGGGTCCAAAGGCGCCGCAAAGTGCCAGAAGAGGAGAAGGTGGTGAGAAAGACTTCCTTTGAGTCCTAGGAGTGATATTCAAAGAGTTTTAGTGGCCTGACACGAATTTCGCACGTGTTCCTTTGCCGGTAAGCAAAAGAGGACCAAAAGAGACCAAAATTGGAATTTAGGTCCAAAGGCACCGGAAATTGCCAGAAGGGGAGAAGGTGATGAGAATGCCTTCCTTTGAGTCGTAGGAGTGATATTCAAGGAGTTTCAGTGGCCTGGCACTAGTTTCGCACGTTTTCCTTTGCCAGTAAGCAAAAGGCGACCAAAAGAGACCAAAACTTGAACGTCGGTCCAAAGGCACCGGAAAGTGCCATAAGGGCAGAAGGTGTTGACAAAGCCTTCCTTTGAGTCGTTGGAGTGATATTCAAGGAGTTTCAATGGCCTGAGAAGAGTTTCGCATGTCTTCCTTTGCCGGTAAGCAAAAAGGGACCAGGAGACACCAAAGATGGAACTTAAGTCCAAAGGCGTTTGAAAGTACCAGAAGAGGAGAAGGTGGGGAGAAAGCCTTCTTTTGAGTCCTAGGAGTGATAATCAAAGAGTTTCAGTGGCCAATGATGAGTTTCACATGTCTTCCTTTGCCGGTAAGCAAAAATGGATCAAAAGAGACTGAAATTGGAAAGTTGGTCCAAAGTCGCCAACAAGTGCCAGAAGGGCAGAAGGTGGTGAGAAAGCCTTCCTTTAAGTCCTAGGAGAAATATTCAAGGACTTTCTGTGGCCTGATATGAGTTTTGCACGTCTTCCTTTGTGGGTAACCAAAAGCGGACCAATAGAGACCAAAACTGGAACTTGGGTCCAAAGGCGCTTGAAAGTGCCAGAAGGGGAGAAGGTGGTGACAAATCCTTCATTTCAGTCCTAGGAGTGATACTCAAAGAGTTTCAGTGGCCTGAGACGAGTTTGGCAAGTCTTCCTTTGCCGGTAAGTAAAAGAGGACCAAAAGTTACCAAAACTGGAACTTGGGTCCAAAGGTGCCCCAAAGTGCCAGTAGGGGAGAAGGTCATGAGAAAGCCTTCCTTTCAGTCCTAGGAGTGATATTCAAGGAGTTTCAGTGGCTTGAGACTGGTTTCGCACGTCTTCCTTTGCCGGTAGCAAATAGGAATCAAAGGAGAGCACAAATGGAACTTGGGTCCAAAGGCGCCAGAAAGTGCCAGAAAGGCAGAAGGTGGTGAGAAAGCCTTCCTTTGAGTCCTTGGAGTGATATTCAAGGAGTTTCAGTAGCCTGAGACGAATTTCGCACGTCTTCCTTTGCCTGTAAGAAAAGGGGACCAAAAGAGACCAAAACTTGCAGTTGGGGTCCCAAGGCACCGGAAAGTGCCATAAGGGCAGAAGGTGGTGAGAAAGCCTTCCTTTGAGTCCTTGGACTGATATTCAAGGAATTTCAGTGGCCTCAGACGAGTTTCGCATGTCTTCCTTTGCCAAAAGCACAAGGGGACCAAAAGAGACCAAAACTGAAACTTGGGTCCAAAGGTGCGACAAAGTGCCGGAAGGGGAGAAGTTGGTTAGAAAGCCTTCCTTTGGGTCGTAGGAGTGGTATTCAAGGAGCTTCAGTGGCCTGAGACGAGTTTCGCACGTCTTCCTTCGCCGGTAAGCAAAAGGGGACTAAAAGAGACCAAAATTGGAACTTGGGTCCAAAGGCGCCGCAAAGTGCCAGAAGGGAAGAAAGAGGTGAGAAAGCCTTCCTTTGAGTCCTAGGAGTGATATTCAAGGAGTTTCAGTGGTCAGAGATGAGTTTTGCACGTCTTCCTTTGTCGGTAAACAAAAGGGGACCAAAAGAGACCAAAACTAGAACTTGGGTCCCAAGGCACCGGAAAGTGCCAGAAAGGCAAAGGTGGTTGGAAAGCCTTCCTTTGATTCCTAGGAGTGATATTCAAGGAGTTTCAGTGGCCAGAGATGAGTTTCGCACGTCTTCCTTTGCTGGTAACCAAAAGGGGACAAAAAAAGACCAAAACTAGAACTTGGGTCCCAAGGCACCGAAAAGTGCTATAAGGGCAGAAGGTGGTGAGAAAGCCTTCCTTTGAGTCCTAGGAGTGATATTCAACGAGTTTCAGTGGCCTGAGACTAGCTTTGCACGCCTTCTTTTGCCGGTAAGCATAAGGGTATCAAAGAGACCGAAATTGGAAAGTGGATCCAAAGCCGCGAAAAAGTGCCAGAAGGGCAGAAGGTAGTGAGAAAGCCTTCCTTTGAGTCCTAGGAGTGATATTCAATGAGCTTCAGTGGCCTGAGACGAGTTTCGCATGTCTTTCTTCGCCAGTAAGCAAAAGGGGACCAAAAGCGACCAAAATTGGAACTTGGGTCCAAAAGGCGCCGCGAAGAGCCAGAAGGGGAGAAGGTGGTGACAAAGCCTTCCTTTCAGTCCTAAGAGTAATATTCAAGGAGTTTCAGTGGGCTAAGACGAGTTTCACACGTCTTCCTTTGCCGGTATGCAAAAGGGGACCAAAAGAGACCATAACTAGAACTTTGGTCCAAAGGCGCCCCAAAATGCCAAATGGGGAGAAGGTGGAGAGAAAGCCTTCCTATGAGACCTAGGAGTGATGTTGAAGGAGTTTCAGTGGCCTAATACCAGTTTCGCACGTCTTCCTATGCCGGTAAGCAAAAAGGGAGCAAAAGAGACCAGAATTGGAACGTAGGTCCAAAGGCGCGAGAGAGTGTCTGAAAGGGAGAAGGTGGTGAGAAAGCCTTCCTTTGAGTCCTTGGAGTGATATTCAAGGAGTTTTAGTGGCCTTAGACGAGTTTCGCACGTCTTCTTTTGCCGCTAAGCAAAAAGGGACCAAAACAGACAAAAACTGACACTTGGGTCCAAAGCCCCCAGAAAATGCCAAAAGTGCAGAAGGTGGTGAGAAAACCTACCTTTGAGTCGTAGGAGTGTTTCAGTGTCCTGAGACAAGTTTTGCACGTCTTCCTTTGCCAGTAAGCAAAAGGGGACCAATAGAGACCAAAACAAGAACGTAGGTCCCAAGGCGCGAGAAAGTGCTGGAAGGGGAGAAGGTTGTGAGAAAGCGTTCCTTTGAGTCCTAGGAGTGATATTCAAGGAGTTTCAGTGGCCTGAGACGAGTTTCGCACGTCTTCCTTTGCCGATAAGCAAAAAGGGACCAAAAGAGACCAAAACTATAACTTGGGTCCCAAGGCGCGAGAAAGTGCAAGAAGAGGAGAAGGTGGGGAGAAAGCCTTCCTTTGAGTCCTAGGAGTGATACTCAAAGAGTTTCAGTGGCTTGAGACGAGTTTGGCACGTCTTCCTTTGTCGGTAAGCAAAAGAGGACCAAAAGTGACCAAAATTGGAACTTGGGTCCAAAGGCGCTGCAAAGTGCCAGAAGGGGAGAAGGTGATGAGAAAGCCTTCCTTTGAGTCCTAGGAGTCATATTCAAGGAGTTTCAGTGGCTTGAGACTGGTTTCGCACGTCTTCCTTTGCTGGTAAGCAAATAGGGATCAAAAGAGAGCACAAATGGAACTTGGGTCCAAAGGCACCAGAAAGTACCAGAAAGGCAGAAGGTGGTGAGAAAGCCTTCCTTTGAGTCCTTGGAGTGATATTCAAGGTGTTTCAATGGCCAGAGATGAGTTTCACACGTCTTCCTTTGCCGGTAAGAAAAGGGGACCAAAAGAGACCAAACCTTGCACTTGGGGTCCCAAGGCACCGGAAAGTGCCATAAGGGCAGAAGGTGGTGAGAAAGTCTTCCCTTGACTCCTTGGAGTGATATTCAAGGAGTTTCAGTGGCCTGAGACGAGTTTCGCACGTCTTCCTTCGCCGGTAAGCAAAAGGGGACCAAAAGAGACCAAAATTGGAACTTGGGTCCAAAGGCGCCGCAAAGTGCTAGAAGGGAAGAATTGGTGAGAAAGCCTTCCTTTGAGTCCTAGGAGTGATATTCAAGGAGTTTCAGTGGCCAGAGATGAATTTTGCACGTCTTCCTTTGCCGGTAAACAAAAGGGGACCAAAAGAGACCAAAACTAGAACTTGGGTCCCAAGGCACCAGAAAGTGCCAGAAAGGCAAAGGTGGTTAGAAAGCCTTCCTTTGAGTCTTAGGAGTGATATTCAAGGAGTTTCATTGGCCAAAGATGAGTTTCGCACGTCTTCCTTTGCTGGTAAGCAAAAGGGGACAAAAAGAGACCAAAACTAGAACTTGGGTCCCAAGGCATCGGAAAGTGCTATAAGGGCAGAAGGTGGTGAGAAAGCCTTCCTTTGAGTCCTAGGAGTGATATTCAAAGAGTTTCAGTGGCCTGAGACTAGTTTCGCACGCCTTTCTTTGCAGGTAAGTGTAAGGGGATCAAAGAGACCAAAATTAAAAAGGGATCCAAAGGCGCCAAAAAGTGCCAGAAGGGCAGAAGGTAGTGAGAAAGCCTTCCTTTGAGTCCTAGGAGTGATATTCAATGAGCTTCAGTGGCCTGAGACGAGTTTCGCACGTCTTTCTTCGCCGGTAAGCCAAAGGGGACCAAAAGAGTCCAAAATTGGAACTTGGGTCCAAAAGGCGCCGCAAAGTGCCAGAAGGGGAGAAGGTGGTGACAAAGCCTTCCTTTCAATCCTAGGAGTGATTTTCAAGGAGTTTCAGTGGGCTAAGACGAGTTTCGCACGTCTTCCTTTGCCGGTAAGCAAAAGGGGACCAAAAGAGACCAAAACTGGAACTTGGGTCCAAAGGCTCCCCAAAGTGCCGGAAGGGGAGAAGGTGGAGAGAAAGCCTTCCTATGAGTCCTAGGAGTGATGTTGAAGGAGTTTCAGTGGCCTAATACGAGTTTCGCACGTCTTTCTATGCCGGTAAGCAAAAAGGGACCAAAAGAGACCAAAATTGGAACGTAGGTCCAAAGGCGCGAGAGAGTGTCTGAAAGGGAGAAGGTGGTGAGAAAGCCTTCCTTTGAGTCCTTGGAGTGATATTCAAGGAGTTTTAGTGGCCTTAGACGAGTTTCGCACGTCTTCTTTTGCCGCTAAGCAAAAAGGGACCAAAACAGACAAAAACTAAAACATGGGTCCAAAGCCCCCATAAAATGTCAGAAGGGCAGAAGGTGGTGAGAAAGCCTACCTTTGAGTCGTAGGAGTGATTCAGTCTCCTGAGACAAGTTTTGCACGTCTTCCTTTGCCAGTAAGCAAAAGGGGACCAAAAGAGACCAAAACAAGAACGTAGGTCCAAAGGCGCGAGAAAGTACCGGAATGGGAGAAGGTGGTGAGAAAGCGTTCCTTTGAGTCCTAGGAGTGATATTCAAGGAGTTTCAGTGGCCTGAGACGAGTTTCGCACGTCTTCCTTTGCCGGTAAGCAAAAAAAGACCAAAAGAGACCAAAACTGGAACTTGGGTCGAATGCCCCCAGAAAGTGCCAGAAGTGGAGAAGGTGGTGAGAAAGCCTACCTTTGAGTCCTAGGAGTGTTTCAGTGGCCTGAGACAAGTTTCGCATGTCTTCCTTTGCCGGTAAGCGAAAGTGGACCAAAAGAGACCAAAACCAGAACTTGGGTCCAAAGGCGCCAGAAAGTCCCAGAAGTGTGAAGGTGGTGAGAAAGTCTTCCTTTAAGTCCTAGGAGAAATATTCAAGGACTTTATGTGGCCTGATATGAGTTTTGCACATCGTCCATTGTGGGTAACCAAAAGGGGACCAATAGAGACCAAAACTGGAACTTGGGTCCAAAGGCGCTTGAAAGTTTCAAAAGGGCAGAAGGTGGTGAGAAAGCCTTCCTTTGAGTCCTAGGAGTGATGTTCAAGGAGTTTCAGTGGCCTGATACGAGTTTCGCACTTCTTCCTTTGCCGGTAAGCAAAAAGGGACCAAAAGAGACCAAAATTAGAACGTAGGTCCAAAGGCGCGAGAAAGTGCTGGAAGGGGAGAAGGTGTTGAGAAAGCGTTCCTTTGAGTCCTAGGAGTGATATTCAAGGATTTTCAGTGGCCTGAGACGAGTTTCGCACGTCTTCCTTTGTCGGTAAACAAAAGGGGACCAAAAGAGACCAAAACTAGAACTTGGGTCCCAAGGCACCGAAAAGTGCCAGAAAGGCAAAAGGTGGTGAGAAAACCTTCCTTTGAGTCCTAGGAGTGATATTCAAGGAGTTTCAGTGGCCAGAGATGAGTTTCGCACGTCTTCCTTTACCGGTAAGCAAAAGTGTACCAAAAGAGACCAAAATTAGAACTTGGGTCCCAAGGCGCCGGAAAGTACCAGACGTGGAGAAGGTGGTGAGAAAGCTTTCCTTTGAGTCCTTTGAGTGATATTCAAGGAGTTCAGTGGGCTGATACGAGTTTCACACGTCTTCCTTTGCCGGTAAGCAAGAAGGGACCAAAAGAGACCAAAGGAAGACGTACGAGTTTCGCACGTCTTCCTTTGCCGGTAAGCAAAAAGGGACCAAAAGAGACCAAAATTGGAACGTAGGTCCAAAGGCGCGAGAGAGTGCCGGAAGGGGAGAAGGTGTTGAGAAAGCGTTCCTTTGAGTCCTAGGAGTGATATTCAAGGATTTTCAGTGGCCTGAGACGAGTTTCGCACGTCTTCCTTTGCCGGTAAGCAAAAAGGGACCAAAAGAGACCAAAAATGGAACTTAGGTCCAAAGGCGCGAGAGAGTACCGGAAAGGGAGAAGGTGCTGAGAAAGCGTTCTTTTGAGTCCTAGGAGTGATATTCAAGGACTTTCAGTGGCCTGAGACGAGTTTCGCACATCTTCCTTTACCGGTAAGCAAACGTGTACCAAAAGAGACCAAAATTAGAACTTGGGTCCCAAGGCGCCGGAAAGTGCCAGAAGTGGAGAAGGTGGTGAGAAAGCCTTCCCTTGGGTCCTAGGAGTTATATTCAAGGAGTTTCAGTGGCCTGAGTCTAGTATCGCACGTCTTCCTTTGCCGGTAAGCAAAGGGGGACCAAAAGAGACCAAAACTGGAACTTGGGTCCAAAGGCGCTAGAAAGTGCCAGAAGGGTAGAAGGTGGTGAGAAAGCTTTCCTTTGAGTCCTTCGAGTGATATTCAAGTAGTTCAGTGGGCTGATACGAGTTTCACACGTCTTCCTTTGCCGGTAAGCAAGAAGGGACCAAAAGAGACCAAAGGAAGACGTACGAAAATCGTTTCAAGCCACTGAAACACCTTGAATATCACTTCCAGGACTCAAAGGAAGGCTTTCTCACCACCTTCTCCCCTTCTGGCACTTTCAGCGCCTTTGGACCCAAGTTCCAATTTTGGTCTCTTTCTGTCCCCTTTTGCTTACCGGCAAAGGAAGACGTGTGAAACTCATCTCAGGCCACTGAAACTCCCTGAATATCACTCCAAGGATACAAAGGAAGACTTTCTCACCACCTTCTCCCTATCTGGCACTTTTTGGCGCCTTTGGACTCAAGTTCCACTTTTGGTACTTTTTGGTCCCCTTTTGCTTATCGGCAAAAGAAGACGTGAGGAACTCATCTCATGCCATTGAAACTCCTTGAATATCATTCCTAGGACTCAAAGGAAGGCTTTCCCACCACCTTCTCCCCTCCTAGCACTTTCTCGCGCCTTTGGACCTAAGTTCCAGTTTTGGTCTCTTTTGGTCCACTTTTGCTTAACAGCAAAAGAAGACGTGCAAAACTTGTTTCATGCCATTGAAACTCCTTGAATATCACTCCAAGTACTTGAAGGAAGGCTTTCTCACCACCTTCTCCCCTTTTGGCACTTTCTAGCGCCTTTGGACCCAAGTTCCAGTTTTGGTCTCTCTTGGTCCATTTTGCTTAGCAGCAAAGGAAGACATGAGAAACTCGTCTCATGCCATTGAAACTCCTTGAATATCACTCCGAGGACTCAAAGGAAGACTTTCCCACCACGTTCTCCCCTTCTAGCACTTTCTGGCGCCTTTGGACCCAAGTTTCAGTTTTGTTCTCTTTTTGTTCCCTTTTGCTTACCGGCAAAGGAAGGCGTTCGAAACTCGTCCCAGGCCACTGAAACTCCTTGAATATCACTCCAAGTACACAAAGGAAGGCTTTCTCATCACCTTCTGCCCTTCTGGAAATTTCTAGCGCCTTTAGACCATGTTCCAGTTTTGCTCTCTCTTGGTCCCCTTTTGCTTACCAGCAAAAGAAGACTTGAGAAACTCGTCTCACGCCATTGAAACTCCTTGAATATCACTCTGAGCACTCAAAGGAAGGCTTTCCCACCACCTTCTCCCCTTCTGGCACTTTCTCGCGCCTTTGGACCCAAGTTCCAGTTTTGGTCTCTTTTGGTCCCCATATGCTTACCGGCAAAGCAAGGCGTGTGAAACTTGTCCCAGGCCACTAAAACTCCTTGAATATCACTCCAAGGACTCAAAGGAAGGCTTTCTCATCACCTTCTCCCCTTCTGGCAATTTCTAGCGCCTTTGGACCCAAGTTCCAGTTTTGGTCTCCTTTCGTCCCCTTTTGCTTACCAGCAAAGGAAGATGTGCGAAACTCGTCTCAGGCCACTGAAACTCCTTGAATATCACTCCTAGGACTCAAAAGAGGGCCTTCTGACCACCCTCTCCCCTTCTAGCACTTTCTGGCGCCATTGGACCCAAGTTCCAGTTTTACTCTCTTTTGGTCTCCTTTTGCTTACTGGCAAAGAAAGACATGCGAAACTCATCTGAGGCCACTGAAACTCCTTGAATATCACTCGTAGGACTAAAAGGAAAGCTTTATCACCACCTTCTCCCCTTCTGGCACTTTCTGACGCCTTTGGACCCAAGTTCCAGTATTGGTCTCTTTTGTTCCCCTTTTGCTTACCCAAAAAGGAAGGCATGCGAAACTGGAGTCAGGCTACTAAAACTACTTGAATATCACTCCAAGGACTCAAAGTAAGGCTTTCTCACCACCTTTTCCTCTTCTGGCAATTTCTAGCGCCTTTGGACCTAAGTTCCAGTTTTTGTCTCTTTTGGTCCCCTTTGGTCCCCTTTTACTTACTGGCAAAAGAAGACATGCGAAACTCATCTCAGGCCACTGAAACTCCTTGAATATCACTCGTAGGACTCAAAGGAAGGACTAATAGGAAGAGTTCCCTGTCTCTCTCTCGCCTCCTGGCGCCTTTCGGCCCAAGTTCCAATTTGGTGAAGGAACGCGTGGAAAACTCATCTCGGGCCACTTAAACACCTTGGAAGTCACTGCTAGGACAAATAGGAAGAGTTCCCTGTCTATCTCTTGGCTCCTGGCACCTTTGGACCCAAATTACAATTTGGGTCTTGCTTGGGTCCTCTTTTGCTTTTTGGCTAAGGAACGCGTGCAAAACTCGTTTTGGGCCACTGAAACTCCTTTGAAGTGACTTTGGGACTCAAAGGAAGGATTCCCCTCCGCTCTCTCTCCTCCTGGCGCCTTTGGGGCCAAGTTCCAATTTAGGTCTCGCTAGGGTCCACTTTTCCTTATTGGCTAAGGAACGCGTGCAAAACTCATCTCCGGCCACTGAAACACCTTGGAAGTGACTGCTAGGACTAATAGGAAGAGTTCCCTGTCTCTCACTCACCTCCTGGCGCCTTTGGGCCCAAATTCCAAATTGGGTCTCGCTTCGGTCCTGTTTTGCTTATTGGTGAATGAACGCATGGAAAACTCATCTCGGGCCACTTAAACACCTTGGAAGTCACTGCAAGGACAAATAGGAAGAGTTCCCTATCTCTCTCTCGCCTCCTGGCGCCTTTGGGCCCAAATTCCAATTTGGGTCTCGCTTGGGTCCTCTTTCGCTTATTGGCTAAGGAGCGCGTGCAAAAATTGTCTTGGGCTACTGAAACTTCTTTCAAGTGACTTTAGGACTCAAAGAAAGGATTCCGAACCGCTCTCTCGCCTCCTGGCGCCTTTGGGCCCAAGTTCCAATTTGGGTCTCGCTTTGGTCCTCTTTTTCTTATCGGCTAAGGAACGCGTGCAAAACTCGTCTTGGGCCACTTAAACACCTTGGAAATGACTGCTAGGACTAATAGGAAGAATTCCCTGTCTCTCTTTCGCCTCTTGGCACCTTTGGGCCCAAATTCAAATTTGGGTCTCGCTTGGGTCCTCTTTTGGTTATTCGCTAACGAACGGTGTAAAACACATCTCGGGCCACTAAAACACCTTGAAAGTGATTGATAGGACTAATAGGAAGAGTTCCATGTCTCTCTCTTGCCTCCTGGCACCTTTGGTCCCAAATTCTAATTTAGGTGTCGCTTGGGTCCTCTATTGCTAATTGGCTAAGAATCGCATGCAAAACTCGTATTCGGCCACTGAAACTCCTTTGAAGTTACTCTAGGACTCAAAGGAAGGATTCCCCACCGCTCTCTCACCTCCTGGCGCCCTTGGGCCCAATTCCAATTTGGGTCTCGCTTGGGTCCTCTTTTAATTATTGGCTGAGAAACGCGTGCAAAACTCGTCTTGGACCACTGAAACTTCTTTGAAGTGACTTTAGGAATCAAAGGAAGGATTCCCCACCGCTCTCTCGCCTCCTGGCGCCCTTGGGCCCAAGTTCCAATTTGGTTCTCGCGTTGGTCCTTTTTTGCTTATTGGCTAAGGAACGCGTGCAAAACTCATCTCGGGCCACTGAAACAGCTTTGAAGTGACTGCTAGGACTAATAGGAAGAGTTCCCTGTCTCTCTCTCGCCTCCTGGCGCCTTTGGGCACAATGTCCAATGTGGGTCTCGCTTGGGTCCACTTTTGCTCATGGCTAAGAAACGAGTGCAAAACTCGTCTTGGGCCACTGAAACTCCTTTGAAGTGACTCTAGGACTCAAAGGAAGGATTCCCCACCGCTCTCTCGCCTCTTGGCGCCTTTGGGCCTAAATTCTAATTTGGGTCTCGCTTGGGTCCTCTTTTGCTTGTTGGTTAAGGAATGCGTGCAAAACTCATCTCGGGCCACTGAAACACCTTGGATATGACTGCTAGGACTAATAGGAAGAGTTCCCTGTCTCCTTCTCGCCTCCTACCGCCTTTGGGCCCAAATTCCAATTTGGGTCTCGCTTGGGTCGTCTTTTGCTTATTGGCTAAGAAACGCGTCATCTTGGGCCACTAAAACTCCTTTGAAGTGACTCTAGGACTCAAAGGAAGGATTCCTCACCACTCTCTCGCCTCCTGGCGCCCTTCAGCCCATTTTCCCATTTGGGTCTCGCTTTGGTCTCTTTTGCTTATTCGTTAAGGAATGCGTGCAAAACTGATCTCGGGCCACTCAAACACCTTGAAAGTGATTGCTAGGACTAAGAGGAAGAGTTTCATGTTTCTCTCTTGTCTCCTGGCACCTTTGGACCCAAATTCTAAGTTGGGTCTCGCTTGGGTCCTCTTTTGCTAATTGGCTAAGAATCGCGTGCAAAACTTGTCTTGGGCCACTGAAACTCCTTTGATGTGACTCTAGGACTCGAAGGAAGGATTCCCCTCCGCTCTCTCGCCTCTTAGCGCCTTTGGGCCCAAGTTCCAATTTGGGTCTCACTTTGGTCCTCTTTTGCTTATTGGCTAAGGAACGCATACAAAGTTCATCTCGGGCCACTGAAACACCTTGAAAGTGACTTCTAGGACTACTAGGAAGAGTTCCCTGTCTCTTTCTTGCCTCCTGACGCCTTTGGGCCCAAATTCCAATTTGGGTCTCGCGTAGGTCCTCTTTTGCTTATTGGCTAAGGAACGCATGCAAAACTCGTCTTGGGCCACTGAAACACCTTGAAAGTGATTGCTAGGACTATTAGGAAGAGTTTCATGTCTCTCTCTTGCCTTCTGGCGCCTTTGGTCCCAAATTCTAATTTGGGTCTCGCTTTGGTCCTCTTTTGCTAATTGGCTAAAGAATCGGCGTGC
>NW_020874292.1:16205080-16243070 GCF_003935025.1 Abrus precatorius
AGCCGACGAGAAAAAGGAGAAGGACGTGTGGTCGAGAAGAAAAAAAGCATTCTTCTTAGTCGCTATGTAGGTGATATTCAAGGAGTTTCCAGTGGTCTAAACCATCGTCTCAAGCCCCTGAGGAAAACACGTTTCTTGCATCCTTTGAAATATCACTCAGAGCTCTTCATGTGTGTGACTCTCAAAGGAAGAAACTGTTCTCACACCACCTTCTCTCCCTTTTGGCAATTCCTGGGAGCTTTTGCACTCACACAAGTTCCAGTTTCTAGGTCTCTTTTGTCCCTAATTGCTTACCTAGCAAAGGAAAGAGCAATGCGAAACATCGTCTAGCCCACTAAAGTCCTTGAATATCACTCCTAGGACTCAAAGGATGGCTTTCTCACCCACCGTCTCCCTTTTGGAAATTCTTTGCTGGAGCCTTTTGGACCCAAGTTTCCAGTTATGGTCTCTTTTGTCCTTTTTGCTTACCGGCAAAGGAAGACGTGCAGAAAACTCGTGCTTAGACCACTGAAACTCCTGTGAATAATACTACTGAGACTAAGGAAGAAAGGCTTCTCAAGCCAATCTTCTCTCCTTGTTGGCACTTTACTGGAGAGATTTTGCACCCAGTTCAGTGTTTGGTCTCTTTTGTCCCCGCCTTTTGCTTATCCGGAAAGGAAGGACAGTGCGAAACTCGTCTTAGACCACTGCAACTCCTTGAATATCACTACTAGGGACTAATGGAAAAGAATGGCTTTCTCAACCACCCTTCCACCTTCTGGCGAAACTGTTCTGGCGGCTTTTTGCACCCAGGAGTTCCAGTTTTTGGTCTCTTGTTGTCCTTTTTGCTTTTACCGGCAAAGAAGACAGTGCGAAACTCGTCTCAAGTTCCCCTGAAACTCCTTGAGTAGTCCACTCCCTTCCTCGGACGTCAAAGGAAAGCCTTTCTCACCAACCTTCTCGCTTTTGGCACTTTTCTGCAGTGGCTTTTGCACCCAGGTTCCCAGTTTTGGTCTCTTTGGGTCCCCTTTTGCCTTTTACGCGGCAAAGGAAGACGTGCGAAACTTGCTTATTTCAAAGCCCCTGAAACTCCTTGAATATCACCTCCTAAGGACCAAATGAAGGCTTGTCTCACCGACCGCAGTCTCTGCTTTTGTCACTTTCTGGAGCTTTTTGGACCGCAGAAGTTCCCAAATTTTTGGTCCTTTTGGTCCCCTTTGCTTACGCAGAAAGGAGATGTGCGAAACTCGTCTACAAGCCTGAAACTCCTTGAGTATCACTCCTCGGGACTCAAAGAAGCCTTTCTCAGACCACCGTTCTCCCCCTTTTGGCTCTTCTGGAGCATTTGCAACCCAAGTTCCAGTTTTGGCTTTTTTGGTCCCCGTTCCTTACGCCGGCAAAGAAGACGTGCAAAACGTCTATGTCTCAAGCCCGCTGAAAACTCCTTGAATATCACTCCTAGGGACTCAAGGAAGGCTTTCTCCACCACCTTCTCCCCTTTTGGCACTTTCTGGAGCTTTTTGGACCCAAGTTTTCCAGTTTTTCTCTTTTCGTCCTTCCTTTTGCTTACCGGCAAAGGTAAGACGTGCAAAACTCGTCTTAAGGCCACTGAACTCCTTGAATATTCACTCCTAGGACCAAAGGGGCTTCCTCAACCATCCTTCTCCCTGTTGGCTACTTTCTCTGGCGCTTTGGGACAGACCAAGTGTTTCAGTTTTGGGTCTCTTTTGGGTCCCTTTTGCTTAAGGCGGCAAAGGAAGACGTGCCAGAACTTCGTCTTTAGACCCACGAACTCCTTGAATATCACTACTGAGGACTAAGAAGAAGGCTTTCTTCCCTCACCACCTCTCTTACTTCTGGTACTTTTCTGGCCGCCTTTGGAGACCCAAGTAGTCCAGTTTTGGTCTCTTTTGGTCCCTTTTTTTGCTTACCCAGCAAAGGAAGACGTGCGAAACTCGTCTCAAGAGCCCTGAAACTCTCCTTGAGTATTCACTCCTCGGACTCAAGGAAGGCTTTTCTCACATCCGTCCTCAACTCGCGTACACTCCGCTGAGAAAACGGACTCAGGGTTGTTCTAGCGGAGGAGGTGTGTCGGGAGATAGCTTTCCTACCGGACGGCTCTGCGGCTTGTTGACTTTGGCACCGTGGTCTGGAGCTTTTGTACCGTCGGTTCGCAACGTTCAGGTTCTGGTCTCGAGAGAGTATTAGGTGGAGAGCCTGGGATCATGCATGTGCTTATTCCGTCGATGAGCTTTTTGGCTGTTACACTGGATGAGGGTCGATGGAAGACGTGCGAAACTCGTCGTCAAAGCACTGAAACTCCTTGAATCACTATAGCTACTCTTAGGACTCAAAGGAGCTTTCCTACACCACCTTGCTTGTCTCCCCATTTGGCGCGTTTTAGAGCTTTTGCACCCAAGTTCCAGTTCTGGGTGTCCCAGGTGATGTAGAGAGGATCTGTGTATGGTACCTAGCCTGTATGTTGTCTTAACCAGCAAAGGAAGGACGTGCGAAACTCGTCCTCAAGGCCTCCACTGAAATACGTGCTTGGTGGTTTGTCGTGTGCTTCTTGACGATATACTGCTCGTTTGAATGTATAGTAGTCGCGATGCGACGTGGTTAGCGACTCTTGTAGGGTGCGGAGGAACTGGAAATGACGGAAGGCTTTATCAGCGTCACTGGGCACTGTTTCTCATAGTAGAGGCATCTGGCTTTTGGGCCACAGGAGCTGTTTCAGCTCTGCTGTGCAAGTGCGTTTTGCGGACCACTCAAGTTCCTTTTGGTCTTCTTTGGGTCCTCTGTTTTGCTTACACAGAGTGGGACAGAGGACATAAATCGCTTAGGTTACAGAGATGCTGAAGAACCGGGATGGTGTGCGAGATACACTGCGATTCCTACGCAGGGCCTGGCTGCAGCTTGTGAAGCTCCTATGGGTGGTTATCACTGTCTAGCAGCTACCGTGGAGTGCCTTTGTAGTCATATGAGGAGCAAGGCTTTGCCGTCACGGTCTCTTGACATCTAGTAGTTTAGTACCAGGGTAGTGATAGCTGTATTGCTGGCTCTCCCCCTTTTGGCATACTTTCTCGGAGCTTTTGCGAGCACCCAAGAATTCACCAGTTTTGGTCTCGATTTTTTGGGTGACACCGAAGGCGTGTTTTTATGGCTTACCGGCAAAGGAAGACGTTGTAGATGGTGTCGCGTGAGCTTCGCGGATGTGCAGAGCCGTGAGCGTCAAGGTGCGATGTTTTCTCAGGAATCCTGGGTGCGTGCGAGAAAACTCGGTGAGGTGCTGTCAGGCGTGCTGCCGACCGGATTGTGAAACTCCAGGTCGACATTTAATGATACTAAGTCACGGATTGTCCTGAGGTAGCTCAGAGTTGTCACAGTGTATGGCCAGGGGAATAGGCTGTTCTCAGTACGAATCTAGACTGCGGTGCGTCTTCGCGGTGGCTTCGACTAGCGGTTCACGCGCTGTTGTCATGAGATGTCAGAGATGGGTGAAGTTCGGGGGTGTCGGGCGGCTAGAGGTTAGGTCAGTTCTGTATAGATCGGGGTGTATACCGCTTGGGGGTTTGGGCATGGCATTGCCATGTGTGAAACGAGCTGGTCGGGGTTTTGGCTGAGCGCTCCAATCTTGTGGCGGCAATTTTTGGAGTCTCTTTTGGTCGCTGGTTAGGCACTTGGATTTTTTTCCGTGCAGTATGGGCGTGGTCCCTTATTAACTGTGTTTGCTTACGATTCCACGGATATCCCGTGGTCGAGACTGCGTGAGATGGCCGGCTTGATATCGGCCCGTTCCCTGATCGGAAGAGGGGGAATGAGCGTTGCTGCAGAATCCGTGAGTCGCTTAAAGTGATCTGCACGCGTGCGGGTGGTGCGCGGCGCGGAGGTGTATGAAAACCTCAAGATACTGTCTTTGGCTGTGTCTTTGGTAGGAACGATGTGATAGAGGTGCACGTTCACGTGTTGCGTGGACTTTGAAATCTGTCGATCTTGTCCCAGTGAATTTGAAGGTATGAAAGATACAATTTCGTAAGGAAGCGGTGAGCTGTTTCTGAGGAACCACGACCTGGGGGTAGGTTTTGCGCGTTTGCTCTACGCCTGGTCTGCTGTCTGGCAGATCAGGCGTGAGAGTGTTCTGGCGTGCTTATTGGAGAGTGACCTGTTTGCGATTACCTCCGAAGCGTAGTTCCGCAATGAGATCTAGTGAGCTGAGTGATGTTCTAGGATCGTCTATTGTTGGGGGAGTTGCCTGTATGCCTCACTGCGCGAGTTGTTTGCCCTTACTCAGAGGGATGGGTTGTGTACGGACGACTGTGTATAATTTGAAGGTTATCTTAGTGACCCTCTTATAAGAGTGCGATCGGGATGGCGGCGGTGCGCGTTTTGCGTGATTGCCCAGGTGTGTGCGTGAGTCGGTTGTGTTTTGTCTGCAAGAAGGAAGATGTGCGAAACTCGTCATAGATCTCACACTACACGCTGAGTCGTGAATTTACTCCTTGATATCACTGCGACTTTTGACAGTGGATGCAGGACTGAAATAGAAGGGTCGAAGGCTTGCTGCTCAAGGATGTGAGTGAGGCTTCACCCCAAGGGTATTGTCTCGTTCCGTCGTTTTGTGCTATCGTCGGGTGGTATGACAGAGGTAGTGCGGCCTAGACTGGTTCCCCGGTGGCCTTTCTGGCAGCGATTAGTTGTGTGATCATGGTGGCACTTTCCCTGTGCGCTCTTAATGGAGACGCCAGGTTAGTGTCATTGCGTGGTGCTATTGTTGGTGGTCTCCGATGTTTGAGTCACGCTGCAGTGCTTGTTTTGCTTACCATTGCCTGCGTGGCGAGCGCGAAAGGAAGATATCACCGAGTGCGAAGAATACGTGTTCGGTGAGCAGTGCAAAGACCAATAACTGTGAAAAGATTGTAATGCCTGTGTTCCTTGGAAGTCAATACTTTATGACGTCGGGCCGTAGGGTCTCTCAAAGGATGGCTGTCCACTGGCTGTTTTCTGCCGCTGAAGTAAGAATCCTAAGCGTGCTTCTACATCCCTTTGACTTGAACTTTTTTCTGGAGTGCGGAGGCTGTAGTTGTGGTGGACCGTCCGGCAGTGTCTGCCAAGGCTTGTTGAGTCTCGTGGGATAATTTAGTGTGTGGCTGCCCTGCATTAGGCGATTCTGGTGTTCGTTGTCTCTGGCTGTCACTATGGGTTATATGCGTCGCGCGAAGGACAGAGGACTGTGTGTCGAGAGGGCGTAAGGAGGAAGGGTACTTCGTGTCTGTGGGTTTGGGTCTCGTATCAGGAGGTTGAAGACTGTCCTGAATAGTCACTAAACTGACAGGGTAGTGGATCTAGTAACAAAAGAGGAGATGGTGCTGTTGTGCTCACCACCCGTTACGCGCATGCATGTTGGAGTGGCTATTACATGCTGAGTGATGGTAGGATTGTCTCTCCTTCTGTGGCACTTATCTGGCGCTTTTGGAGCGAACCCAAAGTTCCAATTTTGGTCTCTTTTGGTGCCCCATCGTTTCTTGCTTCACGCCCCAGGTAAAACGGAACGACTGTGGCGTAAGGAGCTACTGTCTGTATTAGTGAGGAGCGCCGATTGATATGTTGGTACTGTCCTGGAATACTCGACATCCGGCTTCCGGAGACGCTGTCTCAAACGCAGTACGTTGTCTGTTTCGTCGCACCAAGACGTTGCGTAGTGGATAACGAGTAGACCCGTTTACGTCACCCGAAGCATGTTAGGCTGGCCCTTTTGGCATGTTTCTGGAGCTTCCGATCTTTTGCACGGCCAGTTCGCTCCAAAGTATCGTGGTGTGTTCCGTGCAAATTTTGGTCGCCCAGTTTGGCGGTTTTATTCATATTTGTGTGTTCTTGTGGCGTACGGATCCAATAGGTGATTTGCCTGGCCCGGAGTCGAGTAGTTCGCGTTGATATGGCGGGCTGGGGTTTCAAAGAAGAAGACGTGCGAAAACTCGTCTCAGGCCCTGAAACTCCTTGAATATCACTCCTAGGACTCAAAGGAAGGCTTTCTCACCACCTTCTCCCCTTTTGGCACTTTCTGGAGCTTTTGGACCCAAGTTCCAGTTTTGGTCTCTTTTGGTCCCTTTTGCTTACCGGCAAAGGAAGACGTGCGAAACTCGTCTCAGGCCACTGAAACTCCTTGAATATCACTCCTAGGACTCAAAGGAAGGCTTTCTCACCACCTTCTCCCCTTTTGGCACTTTCTGGCGCTTTTGGACCCAAGTTCCAGTTTTGGTCTCTTTTGGTCCCCTTTTGCTTACCGGCAAAGGAAGACGTGCGAAACTCGTCTCAGGCCACTGAAACTCCTTGAATATCACTCCTAGGACTCAAAGGAAGGCTTTCTCACCACCTTCTCCCCTTTTGGCACTTTCTGGAGCTTTTGGACCCAAGTTCCAGTTTTGGTCTCTTTTGGTCCCCTTTTGCTTACCGGCAAAGGAAGACGTGCGAAACTCGTCTCAGGCCACTGAAACTCCTTGAATATCACTCCTAGGACTCAAAGGAAGGCTTTCTCACCACCTTCTCCCCTTTTGGCACTTTCTGGAGCTTTTGGACCCAAGTTCCAGTTTTGGTCTCTTTTGGTCCCCTTTTGCTTACCGGCAAAGGAAGACGTGCGAAACTCGTCTCAGGCCACTGAAACTCCTTGAATATCACTCCTAGGACTCAAAGGAAGGCTTTCTCACCACCTTCTCCCCTTTTGGCACTTTCTGGAGCTTTTGGACCCAAGTTCCAGTTTTGGTCTCTTTTGGTCCCCTTTTGCTTACCGGCAAAGGAAGACGTGCGAAACTCGTCTCAGGCCACTGAAACTCCTTGAATATCACTCCTAGGACTCAAAGGAAGGCTTTCTCACCACCTTCTCCCCTTTTGGCACTTTCTGGAGCTTTTGGACCCAAGTTCCAGTTTTGGTCTCTTTTGGTCCCTTTTGCTTACCGGCAAAGGAAGACGTGCGAAACTCGTCTCAGGCCACTGAAACTCCTTGAATATCACTCCTAGGACTCAAAGGAAGGCTTTCTCACCACCTTCTCCCCTTTTGGCACTTTCTGGCGCTTTTGGACCCAAGTTCCAGTTTTGGTCTCTTTTGGTCCCCTTTTGCTTACCGGCAAAGGAAGACGTGCGAAACTCGTCTCAGGCCACTGAAACTCCTTGAATATCACTCCTAGGACTCAAAGGAAGGCTTTCTCACCACCTTCTCCCCTTTTGGCACTTTCTGGAGCTTTTGGACCCAAGTTCCAGTTTTGGTCTCTTTTGGTCCCCTTTTGCTTACCGGCAAAGGAAGACGTGCGAAACTCGTCTCAGGCCACTGAAACTCCTTGAATATCACTCCTAGGACTCAAAGGAAGGCTTTCTCACCACCTTCTCCCCTTTTGGCACTTTCTGGCGCTTTTGGACCCAAGTTCCAGTTTTGGTCTCTTTTGGTCCCCTTTTGCTTACCGGCAAAGGAAGACGTGCGAAACTCGTCTCAGGCCACTGAAACTCCTTGAATATCACTCCTAGGACTCAAAGGAAGGCTTTCTCACCACCTTCTCCCCTTTTGGCACTTTCTGGAGCTTTTGGACCCAAGTTCCAGTTTTGGTCTCTTTTGGTCCCCTTTTGCTTACCGGCAAAGGAAGACGTGCGAAACTCGTCTCAGGCCACTGAAACTCCTTGAATATCACTCCTAGGACTCAAAGGAAGGCTTTCTCACCACCTTCTCCCCTTTTGGCACTTTCTGGAGCTTTTGGACCCAAGTTCCAGTTTTGGTCTCTTTTGGTCCCTTTTGCTTACCGGCAAAGGAAGACGTGCGAAACTCGTCTCAGGCCACTGAAACTCCTTGAATATCACTCCTAGGACTCAAAGGAAGGCTTTCTCACCACCTTCTCCCCTTTTGGCACTTTCTGGAGCTTTTGGACCCAAGTTCCAGTTTTGGTCTCTTTTGGTCCCCTTTTGCTTACCGGCAAAGGAAGACGTGCGAAACTCGTCTCAGGCCACTGAAACTCCTTGAATATCACTCCTAGGACTCAAAGGAAGGCTTTCTCACCACCTTCTCCCCTTTTGGCACTTTCTGGAGCTTTTGGACCCAAGTTCCAGTTTTGGTCTCTTTTGGTCCCCTTTTGCTTACCGGCAAAGGAAGACGTGCGAAACTCGTCTCAGGCCACTGAAACTCCTTGAATATCACTCCTAGGACTCAAAGGAAGGCTTTCTCACCACCTTCTCCCCTTTTGGCACTTTCTGGAGCTTTTGGACCCAAGTTCCAGTTTTGGTCTCTTTTGGTCCCCTTTTGCTTACCGGCAAAGGAAGACGTGCGAAACTCGTCTCAGGCCACTGAAACTCCTTGAATATCACTCCTAGGACTCAAAGGAAGGCTTTCTCACCACCTTCTCCCTTTTGGCACTTTCTGGAGCTTTTGGACCCAAGTTCCAGTTTTGGTCTCTTTTGGTCCCTTTTGCTTACCGGCAAAGGAAGACGTGCGAAACTCGTCTCAGGCCACTGAAACTCCTTGAATATCACTCCTAGGACTCAAAGGAAGGCTTTCTCACCACCTTCTCCCCTTTTGGCACTTTCTGGAGCTTTTGGACCCAAGTTCCAGTTTTGGTCTCTTTTGGTCCCCTTTTGCTTACCGGCAAAGGAAGACGTGCGAAACTCGTCTCAGGCCACTGAAACTCCTTGAATATCACTCCTAGGACTCAAAGGAAGGCTTTCTCACCACCTTCTCCCCTTTTGGCACTTTCTGGAGCTTTTGGACCCAAGTTCCAGTTTTGGTCTCTTTTGGTCCCCTTTTGCTTACCGGCAAAGGAAGACGTGCGAAACTCGTCTCAGGCCACTGAAACTCCTTGAATATCACTCCTAGGACTCAAAGGAAGGCTTTCTCACCACCTTCTCCCCTTTTGGCACTTTCTGGAGCTTTTGGACCCAAGTTCCAGTTTTGGTCTCTTTTGGTCCCCTTTTGCTTACCGGCAAAGGAAGACGTGCGAAACTCGTCTCAGGCCACTGAAACTCCTTGAATATCACTCCTAGGACTCAAAGGAAGGCTTTCTCACCACCTTCTCCCCTTTTGGCACTTTCTGGGCTTTTGGACCCAAGTTCCAGTTTTGGTCTCTTTTGGTCCCTTTTGCTTACCGGCAAAGGAAGACGTGCGAAACTCGTCTCAGGCCACTGAAACTCCTTGAATATCACTCCTAGGACTCAAAGGAAGGCTTTCTCACCACCTTCTCCCCTTTTGGCACTTTCTGGAGCTTTTGGACCCAAGTTCCAGTTTTGGTCTCTTTTGGTCCCCTTTTGCTTACCGGCAAAGGAAGACGTGCGAAACTCGTCTCAGGCCACTGAAACTCCTTGAATATCACTCCTAGGACTCAAAGGAAGGCTTTCTCACCACCTTCTCCCTTTTGGCACTTTCTGGAGCTTTTGGACCCAAGTTCCAGTTTTGGTCTCTTTTGGTCCCCTTTTGCTTACCGGCAAAGGAAGACGTGCGAAACTCGTCTCAGGCCACTGAAACTCCTTGAATATCACTCCTAGGACTCAAAGGAAGGCTTTCTCACCACCTTCTCCCCTTTTGGCACTTTCTGGCGCTTTTGGACCCAAGTTCCAGTTTTGGTCTCTTTTGGTCCCCTTTTGCTTACCGGCAAAGGAAGACGTGCGAAACTCGTCTCAGGCCACTGAAACTCCTTGAATATCACTCCTAGGACTCAAAGGAAGGCTTTCTCACCACCTTCTCCCTTTTGGCACTTTCTGGAGCTTTTGGACCCAAGTTCCAGTTTTGGTCTCTTTTGGTCCCCTTTTGCTTACCGGCAAAGGAAGACGTGCGAAACTCGTCTCAGGCCACTGAAACTCCTTGAATATCACTCCTAGGACTCAAAGGAAGGCTTTCTCACCACCTTCTCCCCTTTTGGCACTTTCTGGAGCTTTTGGACCCAAGTTCCAGTTTTGGTCTCTTTTGGTCCCCTTTTGCTTACCGGCAAAGGAAGACGTGCGAAACTCGTCTCAGGCCACTGAAACTCCTTGAATATCACTCCTAGGACTCAAAGGAAGGCTTTCTCACCACCTTCTCCCCTTTTGGCACTTTCTGGGCTTTTGGACCCAAGTTCCAGTTTTGGTCTCTTTTGGTCCCTTTTGCTTACCGGCAAAGGAAGACGTGCGAAACTCGTCTCAGGCCACTGAAACTCCTTGAATATCACTCCTAGGACTCAAAGGAAGGCTTTCTCACCACCTTCTCCCCTTTTGGCACTTTCTGGAGCTTTTGGACCCAAGTTCCAGTTTTGGTCTCTTTTGGTCCCCTTTTGCTTACCGGCAAAGGAAGACGTGCGAAACTCGTCTCAGGCCACTGAAACTCCTTGAATATCACTCCTAGGACTCAAAGGAAGGCTTTCTCACCACCTTCTCCCCTTTTGGCACTTTCTGGAGCTTTTGGACCCAAGTTCCAGTTTTGGTCTCTTTTGGTCCCCTTTTGCTTACCGGCAAAGGAAGACGTGCGAAACTCGTCTCAGGCCACTGAAACTCCTTGAATATCACTCCTAGGACTCAAAGGAAGGCTTTCTCACCACCTTCTCCCCTTTTGGCACTTTCTGGAGCTTTTGGACCCAAGTTCCAGTTTTGGTCTCTTTTGGTCCCCTTTTGCTTACCGGCAAAGGAAGACGTGCGAAACTCGTCTCAGGCCACTGAAACTCCTTGAATATCACTCCTAGGACTCAAAGGAAGGCTTTCTCACCACCTTCTCCCCTTTTGGCACTTTCTGGAGCTTTTGGACCCAAGTTCCAGTTTTGGTCTCTTTTGGTCCCCTTTTGCTTACCGGCAAAGGAAGACGTGCGAAACTCGTCTCAGGCCACTGAAACTCCTTGAATATCACTCCTAGGACTCAAAGGAAGGCTTTCTCACCACCTTCTCCCCTTTTGGCACTTTCTGGAGCTTTTGGACCCAAGTTCCAGTTTTGGTCTCTTTTGGTCCCCTTTTGCTTACCGGCAAAGGAAGACGTGCGAAACTCGTCTCAGGCCACTGAAACTCCTTGAATATCACTCCTAGGACTCAAAGGAAGGCTTTCTCACCACCTTCTCCCCTTTTGGCACTTTCTGGAGCTTTTGGACCCAAGTTCCAGTTTTGGTCTCTTTTGGTCCCCTTTTGCTTACCGGCAAAGGAAGACGTGCGAAACTCGTCTCAGGCCACTGAAACTCCTTGAATATCACTCCTAGGACTCAAAGGAAGGCTTTCTCACCACCTTCTCCCCTTTTGGCACTTTCTGGAGCTTTTGGACCCAAGTTCCAGTTTTGGTCTCTTTTGGTCCCCTTTTGCTTACCGGCAAAGGAAGACGTGCGAAACTCGTCTCAGGCCACTGAAACTCCTTGAATATCACTCCTAGGACTCAAAGGAAGGCTTTCTCACCACCTTCTCCCCTTTTGGCACTTTCTGGAGCTTTTGGACCCAAGTTCCAGTTTTGGTCTCTTTTGGTCCCCTTTTGCTTACCGGCAAAGGAAGACGTGCGAAACTCGTCTCAGGCCACTGAAACTCCTTGAATATCACTCCTAGGACTCAAAGGAAGGCTTTCTCACCACCTTCTCCCCTTTTGGCACTTTCTGGCGCTTTTGGACCCAAGTTCCAGTTTTGGTCTCTTTTGGTCCCCTTTTGCTTACCGGCAAAGGAAGACGTGCGAAACTCGTCTCAGGCCACTGAAACTCCTTGAATATCACTCCTAGGACTCAAAGGAAGGCTTTCTCACCACCTTCTCCCCTTTTGGCACTTTCTGGAGCTTTTGGACCCAAGTTCCAGTTTTGGTCTCTTTTGGTCCCCTTTTGCTTACCGGCAAAGGAAGACGTGCGAAACTCGTCTCAGGCCACTGAAACTCCTTGAATATCACTCCTAGGACTCAAAGGAAGGCTTTCTCACCACCTTCTCCCCTTTTGGCACTTTCTGGAGCTTTTGGACCCAAGTTCCAGTTTTGGTCTCTTTTGGTCCCCTTTTGCTTACCGGCAAAGGAAGACGTGCGAAACTCGTCTCAGGCCACTGAAACTCCTTGAATATCACTCCTAGGACTCAAAGGAAGGCTTTCTCACCACCTTCTCCCCTTTTGGCACTTTCTGGAGCTTTTGGACCCAAGTTCCAGTTTTGGTCTCTTTTGGTCCCCTTTTGCTTACCGGCAAAGGAAGACGTGCGAAACTCGTCTCAGGCCACTGAAACTCCTTGAATATCACTCCTAGGACTCAAAGGAAGGCTTTCTCACCACCTTCTCCCCTTTTGGCACTTTCTGGAGCTTTTGGACCCAAGTTCCAGTTTTGGTCTCTTTTGGTCCCCTTTTGCTTACCGGCAAAGGAAGACGTGCGAAACTCGTCTCAGGCCACTGAAACTCCTTGAATATCACTCCTAGGACTCAAAGGAAGGCTTTCTCACCACCTTCTCCCCTTTTGGCACTTTCTGGAGCTTTTGGACCCAAGTTCCAGTTTTGGTCTCTTTTGGTCCCCTTTTGCTTACCGGCAAAGGAAGACGTGCGAAACTCGTCTCAGGCCACTGAAACTCCTTGAATATCACTCCTAGGACTCAAAGGAAGGCTTTCTCACCACCTTCTCCCTTTTGGCACTTTCTGGAGCTTTTGGACCCAAGTTCCAGTTTTGGTCTCTTTTGGTCCCCTTTTGCTTACCGGCAAAGGAAGACGTGCGAAACTCGTCTCAGGCCACTGAAACTCCTTGAATATCACTCCTAGGACTCAAAGGAAGGCTTTCTCACCACCTTCTCCCCTTTTGGCACTTTCTGGGCTTTTGGACCCAAGTTCCAGTTTTGGTCTCTTTTGGTCCCCTTTTGCTTACCGGCAAAGGAAGACGTGCGAAACTCGTCTCAGGCCACTGAAACTCCTTGAATATCACTCCTAGGACTCAAAGGAAGGCTTTCTCACCACCTTCTCCCTTTTGGCACTTTCTGGAGCTTTTGGACCCAAGTTCCAGTTTTGGTCTCTTTTGGTCCCCTTTTGCTTACCGGCAAAGGAAGACGTGCGAAACTCGTCTCAGGCCACTGAAACTCCTTGAATATCACTCCTAGGACTCAAAGGAAGGCTTTCTCACCACCTTCTCCCCTTTTGGCACTTTCTGGAGCTTTTGGACCCAAGTTCCAGTTTTGGTCTCTTTTGGTCCCCTTTTGCTTACCGGCAAAGGAAGACGTGCGAAACTCGTCTCAGGCCACTGAAACTCCTTGAATATCACTCCTAGGACTCAAAGGAAGGCTTTCTCACCACCTTCTCCCCTTTTGGCACTTTCTGGAGCTTTTGGACCCAAGTTCCAGTTTTGGTCTCTTTTGGTCCCCTTTTGCTTACCGGCAAAGGAAGACGTGCGAAACTCGTCTCAGGCCACTGAAACTCCTTGAATATCACTCCTAGGACTCAAAGGAAGGCTTTCTCACCACCTTCTCCCCTTTTGGCACTTTCTGGAGCTTTTGGACCCAAGTTCCAGTTTTGGTCTCTTTTGGTCCCCTTTTGCTTACCGGCAAAGGAAGACGTGCGAAACTCGTCTCAGGCCACTGAAACTCCTTGAATATCACTCCTAGGACTCAAAGGAAGGCTTTCTCACCACCTTCTCCCCTTTTGGCACTTTCTGGAGCTTTTGGACCCAAGTTCCAGTTTTGGTCTCTTTTGGTCCCCTTTTGCTTACCGGCAAAGGAAGACGTGCGAAACTCGTCTCAGGCCACTGAAACTCCTTGAATATCACTCCTAGGACTCAAAGGAAGGCTTTCTCACCACCTTCTCCCCTTTTGGCACTTTCTGGAGCTTTTGGACCCAAGTTCCAGTTTTGGTCTCTTTTGGTCCCCTTTTGCTTACCGGCAAAGGAAGACGTGCGAAACTCGTCTCAGGCCACTGAAACTCCTTGAATATCACTCCTAGGACTCAAAGGAAGGCTTTCTCACCACCTTCTCCCCTTTTGGCACTTTCTGGAGCTTTTGGACCCAAGTTCCAGTTTTGGTCTCTTTTGGTCCCCTTTTGCTTACCGGCAAAGGAAGACGTGCGAAACTCGTCTCAGGCCACTGAAACTCCTTGAATATCACTCCTAGGACTCAAAGGAAGGCTTTCTCACCACCTTCTCCCCTTTTGGCACTTTCTGGAGCTTTTGGACCCAAGTTCCAGTTTTGGTCTCTTTTGGTCCCCTTTTGCTTACCGGCAAAGGAAGACGTGCGAAACTCGTCTCAGGCCACTGAAACTCCTTGAATATCACTCCTAGGACTCAAAGGAAGGCTTTCTCACCACCTTCTCCCCTTTTGGCACTTTCTGGAGCTTTTGGACCCAAGTTCCAGTTTTGGTCTCTTTTGGTCCCCTTTTGCTTACCGGCAAAGGAAGACGTGCGAAACTCGTCTCAGGCCACTGAAACTCCTTGAATATCACTCCTAGGACTCAAAGGAAGGCTTTCTCACCACCTTCTCCCCTTTTGGCACTTTCTGGAGCTTTTGGACCCAAGTTCCAGTTTTGGTCTCTTTTGGTCCCCTTTTGCTTACCGGCAAAGGAAGACGTGCGAAACTCGTCTCAGGCCACTGAAACTCCTTGAATATCACTCCTAGGACTCAAAGGAAGGCTTTCTCACCACCTTCTCCCCTTTTGGCACTTTCTGGAGCTTTTGGACCCAAGTTCCAGTTTTGGTCTCTTTTGGTCCCCTTTTGCTTACCGGCAAAGGAAGACGTGCGAAACTCGTCTCAGGCCACTGAAACTCCTTGAATATCACTCCTAGGACTCAAAGGAAGGCTTTCTCACCACCTTCTCCCCTTTTGGCACTTTCTGGAGCTTTTGGACCCAAGTTCCAGTTTTGGTCTCTTTTGGTCCCCTTTTGCTTACCGGCAAAGGAAGACGTGCGAAACTCGTCTCAGGCCACTGAAACTCCTTGAATATCACTCCTAGGACTCAAAGGAAGGCTTTCTCACCACCTTCTCCCCTTTTGGCACTTTCTGGAGCTTTTGGACCCAAGTTCCAGTTTTGGTCTCTTTTGGTCCCCTTTTGCTTACCGGCAAAGGAAGACGTGCGAAACTCGTCTCAGGCCACTGAAACTCCTTGAATATCACTCCTAGGACTCAAAGGAAGGCTTTCTCACCACCTTCTCCCCTTTTGGCACTTTCTGGAGCTTTTGGACCCAAGTTCCAGTTTTGGTCTCTTTTGGTCCCCTTTTGCTTACCGGCAAAGGAAGACGTGCGAAACTCGTCTCAGGCCACTGAAACTCCTTGAATATCACTCCTAGGACTCAAAGGAAGGCTTTCTCACCACCTTCTCCCCTTTTGGCACTTTCTGGAGCTTTTGGACCCAAGTTCCAGTTTTGGTCTCTTTTGGTCCCCTTTTGCTTACCGGCAAAGGAAGACGTGCGAAACTCGTCTCAGGCCACTGAAACTCCTTGAATATCACTCCTAGGACTCAAAGGAAGGCTTTCTCACCACCTTCTCCCCTTTTGGCACTTTCTGGAGCTTTTGGACCCAAGTTCCAGTTTTGGTCTCTTTTGGTCCCCTTTTGCTTACCGGCAAAGGAAGACGTGCGAAACTCGTCTCAGGCCACTGAAACTCCTTGAATATCACTCCTAGGACTCAAAGGAAGGCTTTCTCACCACCTTCTCCCTTTTGGCACTTTCTGGAGCTTTTGGACCCAAGTTCCAGTTTTGGTCTCTTTTGGTCCCCTTTTGCTTACCGGCAAAGGAAGACGTGCGAAACTCGTCTCAGGCCACTGAAACTCCTTGAATATCACTCCTAGGACTCAAAGGAAGGCTTTCTCACCACCTTCTCCCCTTTTGGCACTTTCTGGAGCTTTTGGACCCAAGTTCCAGTTTTGGTCTCTTTTGGTCCCTTTTGCTTACCGGCAAAGGAAGACGTGCGAAACTCGTCTCAGGCCACTGAAACTCCTTGAATATCACTCCTAGGACTCAAAGGAAGGCTTTCTCACCACCTTCTCCCTTTTGGCACTTTCTGGAGCTTTTGGACCCAAGTTCCAGTTTTGGTCTCTTTTGGTCCCTTTTGCTTACCGGCAAAGGAAGACGTGCGAAACTCGTCTCAGGCCACTGAAACTCCTTGAATATCACTCCTAGGACTCAAAGGAAGGCTTTCTCACCACCTTCTCCCCTTTTGGCACTTTCTGGAGCTTTTGGACCCAAGTTCCAGTTTTGGTCTCTTTTGGTCCCCTTTTGCTTACCGGCAAAGGAAGACGTGCGAAACTCGTCTCAGGCCACTGAAACTCCTTGAATATCACTCCTAGGACTCAAAGGAAGGCTTTCTCACCACCTTCTCCCCTTTTGGCACTTTCTGGAGCTTTTGGACCCAAGTTCCAGTTTTGGTCTCTTTTGGTCCCCTTTTGCTTACCGGCAAAGGAAGACGTGCGAAACTCGTCTCAGGCCACTGAAACTCCTTGAATATCACTCCTAGGACTCAAAGGAAGGCTTTCTCACCACCTTCTCCCCTTTTGGCACTTTCTGGAGCTTTTGGACCCAAGTTCCAGTTTTGGTCTCTTTTGGTCCCCTTTTGCTTACCGGCAAAGGAAGACGTGCGAAACTCGTCTCAGGCCACTGAAACTCCTTGAATATCACTCCTAGGACTCAAAGGAAGGCTTTCTCACCACCTTCTCCCCTTTTGGCACTTTCTGGAGCTTTTGGACCCAAGTTCCAGTTTTGGTCTCTTTTGGTCCCCTTTTGCTTACCGGCAAAGGAAGACGTGCGAAACTCGTCTCAGGCCACTGAAACTCCTTGAATATCACTCCTAGGACTCAAAGGAAGGCTTTCTCACCACCTTCTCCCCTTTTGGCACTTTCTGGAGCTTTTGGACCCAAGTTCCAGTTTTGGTCTCTTTTGGTCCCCTTTTGCTTACCGGCAAAGGAAGACGTGCGAAACTCGTCTCAGGCCACTGAAACTCCTTGAATATCACTCCTAGGACTCAAAGGAAGGCTTTCTCACCACCTTCTCCCCTTTTGGCACTTTCTGGAGCTTTTGGACCCAAGTTCCAGTTTTGGTCTCTTTTGGTCCCCTTTTGCTTACCGGCAAAGGAAGACGTGCGAAACTCGTCTCAGGCCACTGAAACTCCTTGAATATCACTCCTAGGACTCAAAGGAAGGCTTTCTCACCACCTTCTCCCCTTTTGGCACTTTCTGGAGCTTTTGGACCCAAGTTCCAGTTTTGGTCTCTTTTGGTCCCCTTTTGCTTACCGGCAAAGGAAGACGTGCGAAACTCGTCTCAGGCCACTGAAACTCCTTGAATATCACTCCTAGGACTCAAAGGAAGGCTTTCTCACCACCTTCTCCCCTTTTGGCACTTTCTGGAGCTTTTGGACCCAAGTTCCAGTTTTGGTCTCTTTTGGTCCCTTTTGCTTACCGGCAAAGGAAGACGTGCGAAACTCGTCTCAGGCCACTGAAACTCCTTGAATATCACTCCTAGGACTCAAAGGAAGGCTTTCTCACCACCTTCTCCCCTTTTGGCACTTTCTGGAGCTTTTGGACCCAAGTTCCAGTTTTGGTCTCTTTTGGTCCCCTTTTGCTTACCGGCAAAGGAAGACGTGCGAAACTCGTCTCAGGCCACTGAAACTCCTTGAATATCACTCCTAGGACTCAAAGGAAGGCTTTCTCACCACCTTCTCCCCTTTTGGCACTTTCTGGAGCTTTTGGACCCAAGTTCCAGTTTTGGTCTCTTTTGGTCCCCTTTTGCTTACCGGCAAAGGAAGACGTGCGAAACTCGTCTCAGGCCACTGAAACTCCTTGAATATCACTCCTAGGACTCAAAGGAAGGCTTTCTCACCACCTTCTCCCCTTTTGGCACTTTCTGGAGCTTTTGGACCCAAGTTCCAGTTTTGGTCTCTTTTGGTCCCCTTTTGCTTACCGGCAAAGGAAGACGTGCGAAACTCGTCTCAGGCCACTGAAACTCCTTGAATATCACTCCTAGGACTCAAAGGAAGGCTTTCTCACCACCTTCTCCCCTTTTGGCACTTTCTGGAGCTTTTGGACCCAAGTTCCAGTTTTGGTCTCTTTTGGTCCCCTTTTGCTTACCGGCAAAGGAAGACGTGCGAAACTCGTCTCAGGCCACTGAAACTCCTTGAATATCACTCCTAGGACTCAAAGGAAGGCTTTCTCACCACCTTCTCCCCTTTTGGCACTTTCTGGAGCTTTTGGACCCAAGTTCCAGTTTTGGTCTCTTTTGGTCCCCTTTTGCTTACCGGCAAAGGAAGACGTGCGAAACTCGTCTCAGGCCACTGAAACTCCTTGAATATCACTCCTAGGACTCAAAGGAAGGCTTTCTCACCACCTTCTCCCCTTTTGGCACTTTCTGGAGCTTTTGGACCCAAGTTCCAGTTTTGGTCTCTTTTGGTCCCCTTTTGCTTACCGGCAAAGGAAGACGTGCGAAACTCGTCTCAGGCCACTGAAACTCCTTGAATATCACTCCTAGGACTCAAAGGAAGGCTTTCTCACCACCTTCTCCCCTTTTGGCACTTTCTGGAGCTTTTGGACCCAAGTTCCAGTTTTGGTCTCTTTTGGTCCCCTTTTGCTTACCGGCAAAGGAAGACGTGCGAAACTCGTCTCAGGCCACTGAAACTCCTTGAATATCACTCCTAGGACTCAAAGGAAGGCTTTCTCACCACCTTCTCCCCTTTTGGCACTTTCTGGAGCTTTTGGACCCAAGTTCCAGTTTTGGTCTCTTTTGGTCCCCTTTTGCTTACCGGCAAAGGAAGACGTGCGAAACTCGTCTCAGGCCACTGAAACTCCTTGAATATCACTCCTAGGACTCAAAGGAAGGCTTTCTCACCACCTTCTCCCCTTTTGGCACTTTCTGGAGCTTTTGGACCCAAGTTCCAGTTTTGGTCTCTTTTGGTCCCCTTTTGCTTACCGGCAAAGGAAGACGTGCGAAACTCGTCTCAGGCCACTGAAACTCCTTGAATATCACTCCTAGGACTCAAAGGAAGGCTTTCTCACCACCTTCTCCCCTTTTGGCACTTTCTGGAGCTTTTGGACCCAAGTTCCAGTTTTGGTCTCTTTTGGTCCCCTTTTGCTTACCGGCAAAGGAAGACGTGCGAAACTCGTCTCAGGCCACTGAAACTCCTTGAATATCACTCCTAGGACTCAAAGGAAGGCTTTCTCACCACCTTCTCCCCTTTTGGCACTTTCTGGAGCTTTTGGACCCAAGTTCCAGTTTTGGTCTCTTTTGGTCCCCTTTTGCTTACCGGCAAAGGAAGACGTGCGAAACTCGTCTCAGGCCACTGAAACTCCTTGAATATCACTCCTAGGACTCAAAGGAAGGCTTTCTCACCACCTTCTCCCCTTTTGGCACTTTCTGGAGCTTTTGGACCCAAGTTCCAGTTTTGGTCTCTTTTGGTCCCCTTTTGCTTACCGGCAAAGGAAGACGTGCGAAACTCGTCTCAGGCCACTGAAACTCCTTGAATATCACTCCTAGGACTCAAAGGAAGGCTTTCTCACCACCTTCTCCCCTTTTGGCACTTTCTGGAGCTTTTGGACCCAAGTTCCAGTTTTGGTCTCTTTTGGTCCCCTTTTGCTTACCGGCAAAGGAAGACGTGCGAAACTCGTCTCAGGCCACTGAAACTCCTTGAATATCACTCCTAGGACTCAAAGGAAGGCTTTCTCACCACCTTCTCCCCTTTTGGCACTTTCTGGAGCTTTTGGACCCAAGTTCCAGTTTTGGTCTCTTTTGGTCCCCTTTTGCTTACCGGCAAAGGAAGACGTGCGAAACTCGTCTCAGGCCACTGAAACTCCTTGAATATCACTCCTAGGACTCAAAGGAAGGCTTTCTCACCACCTTCTCCCCTTTTGGCACTTTCTGGAGCTTTTGGACCCAAGTTCCAGTTTTGGTCTCTTTTGGTCCCCTTTTGCTTACCGGCAAAGGAAGACGTGCGAAACTCGTCTCAGGCCACTGAAACTCCTTGAATATCACTCCTAGGACTCAAAGGAAGGCTTTCTCACCACCTTCTCCCCTTTTGGCACTTTCTGGAGCTTTTGGACCCAAGTTCCAGTTTTGGTCTCTTTTGGTCCCCTTTTGCTTACCGGCAAAGGAAGACGTGCGAAACTCGTCTCAGGCCACTGAAACTCCTTGAATATCACTCCTAGGACTCAAAGGAAGGCTTTCTCACCACCTTCTCCCCTTTTGGCACTTTCTGGAGCTTTTGGACCCAAGTTCCAGTTTTGGTCTCTTTTGGTCCCCTTTTGCTTACCGGCAAAGGAAGACGTGCGAAACTCGTCTCAGGCCACTGAAACTCCTTGAATATCACTCCTAGGACTCAAAGGAAGGCTTTCTCACCACCTTCTCCCCTTTTGGCACTTTCTGGAGCTTTTGGACCCAAGTTCCAGTTTTGGTCTCTTTTGGTCCCTTTTGCTTACCGGCAAAGGAAGACGTGCGAAACTCGTCTCAGGCCACTGAAACTCCTTGAATATCACTCCTAGGACTCAAAGGAAGGCTTTCTCACCACCTTCTCCCCTTTTGGCACTTTCTGGAGCTTTTGGACCCAAGTTCCAGTTTTGGTCTCTTTTGGTCCCCTTTTGCTTACCGGCAAAGGAAGACGTGCGAAACTCGTCTCAGGCCACTGAAACTCCTTGAATATCACTCCTAGGACTCAAAGGAAGGCTTTCTCACCACCTTCTCCCTTTTGGCACTTTCTGGCGCTTTTGGACCCAAGTTCCAGTTTTGGTCTCTTTTGGTCCCCTTTTGCTTACCGGCAAAGGAAGACGTGCGAAACTCGTCTCAGGCCACTGAAACTCCTTGAATATCACTCCTAGGACTCAAAGGAAGGCTTTCTCACCACCTTCTCCCCTTTTGGCACTTTCTGGAGCTTTTGGACCCAAGTTCCAGTTTTGGTCTCTTTTGGTCCCCTTTTGCTTACCGGCAAAGGAAGACGTGCGAAACTCGTCTCAGGCCACTGAAACTCCTTGAATATCACTCCTAGGACTCAAAGGAAGGCTTTCTCACCACCTTCTCCCCTTTTGGCACTTTCTGGCGCTTTTGGACCCAAGTTCCAGTTTTGGTCTCTTTTGGTCCCCTTTTGCTTACCGGCAAAGGAAGACGTGCGAAACTCGTCTCAGGCCACTGAAACTCCTTGAATATCACTCCTAGGACTCAAAGGAAGGCTTTCTCACCACCTTCTCCCCTTTTGGCACTTTCTGGAGCTTTTGGACCCAAGTTCCAGTTTTGGTCTCTTTTGGTCCCCTTTTGCTTACCGGCAAAGGAAGACGTGCGAAACTCGTCTCAGGCCACTGAAACTCCTTGAATATCACTCCTAGGACTCAAAGGAAGGCTTTCTCACCACCTTCTCCCCTTTTGGCACTTTCTGGAGCTTTTGGACCCAAGTTCCAGTTTTGGTCTCTTTTGGTCCCCTTTTGCTTACCGGCAAAGGAAGACGTGCGAAACTCGTCTCAGGCCACTGAAACTCCTTGAATATCACTCCTAGGACTCAAAGGAAGGCTTTCTCACCACCTTCTCCCCTTTTGGCACTTTCTGGAGCTTTTGGACCCAAGTTCCAGTTTTGGTCTCTTTTGGTCCCCTTTTGCTTACCGGCAAAGGAAGACGTGCGAAACTCGTCTCAGGCCACTGAAACTCCTTGAATATCACTCCTAGGACTCAAAGGAAGGCTTTCTCACCACCTTCTCCCCTTTTGGCACTTTCTGGAGCTTTTGGACCCAAGTTCCAGTTTTGGTCTCTTTTGGTCCCCTTTTGCTTACCGGCAAAGGAAGACGTGCGAAACTCGTCTCAGGCCACTGAAACTCCTTGAATATCACTCCTAGGACTCAAAGGAAGGCTTTCTCACCACCTTCTCCCCTTTTGGCACTTTCTGGAGCTTTTGGACCCAAGTTCCAGTTTTGGTCTCTTTTGGTCCCCTTTTGCTTACCGGCAAAGGAAGACGTGCGAAACTCGTCTCAGGCCACTGAAACTCCTTGAATATCACTCCTAGGACTCAAAGGAAGGCTTTCTCACCACCTTCTCCCCTTTTGGCACTTTCTGGAGCTTTTGGACCCAAGTTCCAGTTTTGGTCTCTTTTGGTCCCCTTTTGCTTACCGGCAAAGGAAGACGTGCGAAACTCGTCTCAGGCCACTGAAACTCCTTGAATATCACTCCTAGGACTCAAAGGAAGGCTTTCTCACCACCTTCTCCCCTTTTGGCACTTTCTGGAGCTTTTGGACCCAAGTTCCAGTTTTGGTCTCTTTTGGTCCCCTTTTGCTTACCGGCAAAGGAAGACGTGCGAAACTCGTCTCAGGCCACTGAAACTCCTTGAATATCACTCCTAGGACTCAAAGGAAGGCTTTCTCACCACCTTCTCCCCTTTTGGCACTTTCTGGAGCTTTTGGACCCAAGTTCCAGTTTTGGTCTCTTTTGGTCCCCTTTTGCTTACCGGCAAAGGAAGACGTGCGAAACTCGTCTCAGGCCACTGAAACTCCTTGAATATCACTCCTAGGACTCAAAGGAAGGCTTTCTCACCACCTTCTCCCCTTTTGGCACTTTCTGGCGCTTTTGGACCCAAGTTCCAGTTTTGGTCTCTTTTGGTCCCCTTTTGCTTACCGGCAAAGGAAGACGTGCGAAACTCGTCTCAGGCCACTGAAACTCCTTGAATATCACTCCTAGGACTCAAAGGAAGGCTTTCTCACCACCTTCTCCCCTTTTGGCACTTTCTGGAGCTTTTGGACCCAAGTTCCAGTTTTGGTCTCTTTTGGTCCCCTTTTGCTTACCGGCAAAGGAAGACGTGCGAAACTCGTCTCAGGCCACTGAAACTCCTTGAATATCACTCCTAGGACTCAAAGGAAGGCTTTCTCACCACCTTCTCCCCTTTTGGCACTTTCTGGAGCTTTTGGACCCAAGTTCCAGTTTTGGTCTCTTTTGGTCCCCTTTTGCTTACCGGCAAAGGAAGACGTGCGAAACTCGTCTCAGGCCACTGAAACTCCTTGAATATCACTCCTAGGACTCAAAGGAAGGCTTTCTCACCACCTTCTCCCCTTTTGGCACTTTCTGGAGCTTTTGGACCCAAGTTCCAGTTTTGGTCTCTTTTGGTCCCCTTTTGCTTACCGGCAAAGGAAGACGTGCGAAACTCGTCTCAGGCCACTGAAACTCCTTGAATATCACTCCTAGGACTCAAAGGAAGGCTTTCTCACCACCTTCTCCCCTTTTGGCACTTTCTGGAGCTTTTGGACCCAAGTTCCAGTTTTGGTCTCTTTTGGTCCCCTTTTGCTTACCGGCAAAGGAAGACGTGCGAAACTCGTCTCAGGCCACTGAAACTCCTTGAATATCACTCCTAGGACTCAAAGGAAGGCTTTCTCACCACCTTCTCCCCTTTTGGCACTTTCTGGAGCTTTTGGACCCAAGTTCCAGTTTTGGTCTCTTTTGGTCCCCTTTTGCTTACCGGCAAAGGAAGACGTGCGAAACTCGTCTCAGGCCACTGAAACTCCTTGAATATCACTCCTAGGACTCAAAGGAAGGCTTTCTCACCACCTTCTCCCCTTTTGGCACTTTCTGGAGCTTTTGGACCCAAGTTCCAGTTTTGGTCTCTTTTGGTCCCCTTTTGCTTACCGGCAAAGGAAGACGTGCGAAACTCGTCTCAGGCCACTGAAACTCCTTGAATATCACTCCTAGGACTCAAAGGAAGGCTTTCTCACCACCTTCTCCCCTTTTGGCACTTTCTGGAGCTTTTGGACCCAAGTTCCAGTTTTGGTCTCTTTTGGTCCCCTTTTGCTTACCGGCAAAGGAAGACGTGCGAAACTCGTCTCAGGCCACTGAAACTCCTTGAATATCACTCCTAGGACTCAAAGGAAGGCTTTCTCACCACCTTCTCCCCTTTTGGCACTTTCTGGAGCTTTTGGACCCAAGTTCCAGTTTTGGTCTCTTTTGGTCCCCTTTTGCTTACCGGCAAAGGAAGACGTGCGAAACTCGTCTCAGGCCACTGAAACTCCTTGAATATCACTCCTAGGACTCAAAGGAAGGCTTTCTCACCACCTTCTCCCCTTTTGGCACTTTCTGGAGCTTTTGGACCCAAGTTCCAGTTTTGGTCTCTTTTGGTCCCCTTTTGCTTACCGGCAAAGGAAGACGTGCGAAACTCGTCTCAGGCCACTGAAACTCCTTGAATATCACTCCTAGGACTCAAAGGAAGGCTTTCTCACCACCTTCTCCCCTTTTGGCACTTTCTGGAGCTTTTGGACCCAAGTTCCAGTTTTGGTCTCTTTTGGTCCCCTTTTGCTTACCGGCAAAGGAAGACGTGCGAAACTCGTCTCAGGCCACTGAAACTCCTTGAATATCACTCCTAGGACTCAAAGGAAGGCTTTCTCACCACCTTCTCCCCTTTTGGCACTTTCTGGAGCTTTTGGACCCAAGTTCCAGTTTTGGTCTCTTTTGGTCCCCTTTTGCTTACCGGCAAAGGAAGACGTGCGAAACTCGTCTCAGGCCACTGAAACTCCTTGAATATCACTCCTAGGACTCAAAGGAAGGCTTTCTCACCACCTTCTCCCCTTTTGGCACTTTCTGGAGCTTTTGGACCCAAGTTCCAGTTTTGGTCTCTTTTGGTCCCCTTTTGCTTACCGGCAAAGGAAGACGTGCGAAACTCGTCTCAGGCCACTGAAACTCCTTGAATATCACTCCTAGGACTCAAAGGAAGGCTTTCTCACCACCTTCTCCCCTTTTGGCACTTTCTGGAGCTTTTGGACCCAAGTTCCAGTTTTGGTCTCTTTTGGTCCCCTTTTGCTTACCGGCAAAGGAAGACGTGCGAAACTCGTCTCAGGCCACTGAAACTCCTTGAATATCACTCCTAGGACTCAAAGGAAGGCTTTCTCACCACCTTCTCCCCTTTTGGCACTTTCTGGAGCTTTTGGACCCAAGTTCCAGTTTTGGTCTCTTTTGGTCCCCTTTTGCTTACCGGCAAAGGAAGACGTGCGAAACTCGTCTCAGGCCACTGAAACTCCTTGAATATCACTCCTAGGACTCAAAGGAAGGCTTTCTCACCACCTTCTCCCCTTTTGGCACTTTCTGGAGCTTTTGGACCCAAGTTCCAGTTTTGGTCTCTTTTGGTCCCCTTTTGCTTACCGGCAAAGGAAGACGTGCGAAACTCGTCTCAGGCCACTGAAACTCCTTGAATATCACTCCTAGGACTCAAAGGAAGGCTTTCTCACCACCTTCTCCCCTTTTGGCACTTTCTGGAGCTTTTGGACCCAAGTTCCAGTTTTGGTCTCTTTTGGTCCCCTTTTGCTTACCGGCAAAGGAAGACGTGCGAAACTCGTCTCAGGCCACTGAAACTCCTTGAATATCACTCCTAGGACTCAAAGGAAGGCTTTCTCACCACCTTCTCCCCTTTTGGCACTTTCTGGAGCTTTTGGACCCAAGTTCCAGTTTTGGTCTCTTTTGGTCCCCTTTTGCTTACCGGCAAAGGAAGACGTGCGAAACTCGTCTCAGGCCACTGAAACTCCTTGAATATCACTCCTAGGACTCAAAGGAAGGCTTTCTCACCACCTTCTCCCCTTTTGGCACTTTCTGGAGCTTTTGGACCCAAGTTCCAGTTTTGGTCTCTTTTGGTCCCCTTTTGCTTACCGGCAAAGGAAGACGTGCGAAACTCGTCTCAGGCCACTGAAACTCCTTGAATATCACTCCTAGGACTCAAAGGAAGGCTTTCTCACCACCTTCTCCCCTTTTGGCACTTTCTGGAGCTTTTGGACCCAAGTTCCAGTTTTGGTCTCTTTTGGTCCCCTTTTGCTTACCGGCAAAGGAAGACGTGCGAAACTCGTCTCAGGCCACTGAAACTCCTTGAATATCACTCCTAGGACTCAAAGGAAGGCTTTCTCACCACCTTCTCCCCTTTTGGCACTTTCTGGAGCTTTTGGACCCAAGTTCCAGTTTTGGTCTCTTTTGGTCCCCTTTTGCTTACCGGCAAAGGAAGACGTGCGAAACTCGTCTCAGGCCACTGAAACTCCTTGAATATCACTCCTAGGACTCAAAGGAAGGCTTTCTCACCACCTTCTCCCCTTTTGGCACTTTCTGGAGCTTTTGGACCCAAGTTCCAGTTTTGGTCTCTTTTGGTCCCCTTTTGCTTACCGGCAAAGGAAGACGTGCGAAACTCGTCTCAGGCCACTGAAACTCCTTGAATATCACTCCTAGGACTCAAAGGAAGGCTTTCTCACCACCTTCTCCCCTTTTGGCACTTTCTGGAGCTTTTGGACCCAAGTTCCAGTTTTGGTCTCTTTTGGTCCCCTTTTGCTTACCGGCAAAGGAAGACGTGCGAAACTCGTCTCAGGCCACTGAAACTCCTTGAATATCACTCCTAGGACTCAAAGGAAGGCTTTCTCACCACCTTCTCCCCTTTTGGCACTTTCTGGAGCTTTTGGACCCAAGTTCCAGTTTTGGTCTCTTTTGGTCCCCTTTTGCTTACCGGCAAAGGAAGACGTGCGAAACTCGTCTCAGGCCACTGAAACTCCTTGAATATCACTCCTAGGACTCAAAGGAAGGCTTTCTCACCACCTTCTCCCCTTTTGGCACTTTCTGGAGCTTTTGGACCCAAGTTCCAGTTTTGGTCTCTTTTGGTCCCCTTTTGCTTACCGGCAAAGGAAGACGTGCGAAACTCGTCTCAGGCCACTGAAACTCCTTGAATATCACTCCTAGGACTCAAAGGAAGGCTTTCTCACCACCTTCTCCCCTTTTGGCACTTTCTGGAGCTTTTGGACCCAAGTTCCAGTTTTGGTCTCTTTTGGTCCCCTTTTGCTTACCGGCAAAGGAAGACGTGCGAAACTCGTCTCAGGCCACTGAAACTCCTTGAATATCACTCCTAGGACTCAAAGGAAGGCTTTCTCACCACCTTCTCCCCTTTTGGCACTTTCTGGAGCTTTTGGACCCAAGTTCCAGTTTTGGTCTCTTTTGGTCCCCTTTTGCTTACCGGCAAAGGAAGACGTGCGAAACTCGTCTCAGGCCACTGAAACTCCTTGAATATCACTCCTAGGACTCAAAGGAAGGCTTTCTCACCACCTTCTCCCCTTTTGGCACTTTCTGGAGCTTTTGGACCCAAGTTCCAGTTTTGGTCTCTTTTGGTCCCCTTTTGCTTACCGGCAAAGGAAGACGTGCGAAACTCGTCTCAGGCCACTGAAACTCCTTGAATATCACTCCTAGGACTCAAAGGAAGGCTTTCTCACCACCTTCTCCCCTTTTGGCACTTTCTGGAGCTTTTGGACCCAAGTTCCAGTTTTGGTCTCTTTTGGTCCCCTTTTGCTTACCGGCAAAGGAAGACGTGCGAAACTCGTCTCAGGCCACTGAAACTCCTTGAATATCACTCCTAGGACTCAAAGGAAGGCTTTCTCACCACCTTCTCCCCTTTTGGCACTTTCTGGAGCTTTTGGACCCAAGTTCCAGTTTTGGTCTCTTTTGGTCCCCTTTTGCTTACCGGCAAAGGAAGACGTGCGAAACTCGTCTCAGGCCACTGAAACTCCTTGAATATCACTCCTAGGACTCAAAGGAAGGCTTTCTCACCACCTTCTCCCCTTTTGGCACTTTCTGGAGCTTTTGGACCCAAGTTCCAGTTTTGGTCTCTTTTGGTCCCCTTTTGCTTACCGGCAAAGGAAGACGTGCGAAACTCGTCTCAGGCCACTGAAACTCCTTGAATATCACTCCTAGGACTCAAAGGAAGGCTTTCTCACCACCTTCTCCCCTTTTGGCACTTTCTGGAGCTTTTGGACCCAAGTTCCAGTTTTGGTCTCTTTTGGTCCCTTTTGCTTACCGGCAAAGGAAGACGTGCGAAACTCGTCTCAGGCCACTGAAACTCCTTGAATATCACTCCTAGGACTCAAAGGAAGGCTTTCTCACCACCTTCTCCCCTTTTGGCACTTTCTGGAGCTTTTGGACCCAAGTTCCAGTTTTGGTCTCTTTTGGTCCCCTTTTGCTTACCGGCAAAGGAAGACGTGCGAAACTCGTCTCAGGCCACTGAAACTCCTTGAATATCACTCCTAGGACTCAAAGGAAGGCTTTCTCACCACCTTCTCCCCTTTTGGCACTTTCTGGAGCTTTTGGACCCAAGTTCCAGTTTTGGTCTCTTTTGGTCCCCTTTTGCTTACCGGCAAAGGAAGACGTGCGAAACTCGTCTCAGGCCACTGAAACTCCTTGAATATCACTCCTAGGACTCAAAGGAAGGCTTTCTCACCACCTTCTCCCCTTTTGGCACTTTCTGGAGCTTTTGGACCCAAGTTCCAGTTTTGGTCTCTTTTGGTCCCCTTTTGCTTACCGGCAAAGGAAGACGTGCGAAACTCGTCTCAGGCCACTGAAACTCCTTGAATATCACTCCTAGGACTCAAAGGAAGGCTTTCTCACCACCTTCTCCCCTTTTGGCACTTTCTGGAGCTTTTGGACCCAAGTTCCAGTTTTGGTCTCTTTTGGTCCCCTTTTGCTTACCGGCAAAGGAAGACGTGCGAAACTCGTCTCAGGCCACTGAAACTCCTTGAATATCACTCCTAGGACTCAAAGGAAGGCTTTCTCACCACCTTCTCCCCTTTTGGCACTTTCTGGAGCTTTTGGACCCAAGTTCCAGTTTTGGTCTCTTTTGGTCCCCTTTTGCTTACCGGCAAAGGAAGACGTGCGAAACTCGTCTCAGGCCACTGAAACTCCTTGAATATCACTCCTAGGACTCAAAGGAAGGCTTTCTCACCACCTTCTCCCCTTTTGGCACTTTCTGGAGCTTTTGGACCCAAGTTCCAGTTTTGGTCTCTTTTGGTCCCCTTTTGCTTACCGGCAAAGGAAGACGTGCGAAACTCGTCTCAGGCCACTGAAACTCCTTGAATATCACTCCTAGGACTCAAAGGAAGGCTTTCTCACCACCTTCTCCCCTTTTGGCACTTTCTGGGCTTTTGGACCCAAGTTCCAGTTTTGGTCTCTTTTGGTCCCCTTTTGCTTACCGGCAAAGGAAGACGTGCGAAACTCGTCTCAGGCCACTGAAACTCCTTGAATATCACTCCTAGGACTCAAAGGAAGGCTTTCTCACCACCTTCTCCCCTTTTGGCACTTTCTGGAGCTTTTGGACCCAAGTTCCAGTTTTGGTCTCTTTTGGTCCCCTTTTGCTTACCGGCAAAGGAAGACGTGCGAAACTCGTCTCAGGCCACTGAAACTCCTTGAATATCACTCCTAGGACTCAAAGGAAGGCTTTCTCACCACCTTCTCCCCTTTTGGCACTTTCTGGAGCTTTTGGACCCAAGTTCCAGTTTTGGTCTCTTTTGGTCCCCTTTTGCTTACCGGCAAAGGAAGACGTGCGAAACTCGTCTCAGGCCACTGAAACTCCTTGAATATCACTCCTAGGACTCAAAGGAAGGCTTTCTCACCACCTTCTCCCCTTTTGGCACTTTCTGGAGCTTTTGGACCCAAGTTCCAGTTTTGGTCTCTTTTGGTCCCCTTTTGCTTACCGGCAAAGGAAGACGTGCGAAACTCGTCTCAGGCCACTGAAACTCCTTGAATATCACTCCTAGGACTCAAAGGAAGGCTTTCTCACCACCTTCTCCCCTTTTGGCACTTTCTGGAGCTTTTGGACCCAAGTTCCAGTTTTGGTCTCTTTTGGTCCCCTTTTGCTTACCGGCAAAGGAAGACGTGCGAAACTCGTCTCAGGCCACTGAAACTCCTTGAATATCACTCCTAGGACTCAAAGGAAGGCTTTCTCACCACCTTCTCCCCTTTTGGCACTTTCTGGAGCTTTTGGACCCAAGTTCCAGTTTTGGTCTCTTTTGGTCCCCTTTTGCTTACCGGCAAAGGAAGACGTGCGAAACTCGTCTCAGGCCACTGAAACTCCTTGAATATCACTCCTAGGACTCAAAGGAAGGCTTTCTCACCACCTTCTCCCCTTTTGGCACTTTCTGGAGCTTTTGGACCCAAGTTCCAGTTTTGGTCTCTTTTGGTCCCCTTTTGCTTACCGGCAAAGGAAGACGTGCGAAACTCGTCTCAGGCCACTGAAACTCCTTGAATATCACTCCTAGGACTCAAAGGAAGGCTTTCTCACCACCTTCTCCCCTTTTGGCACTTTCTGGAGCTTTTGGACCCAAGTTCCAGTTTTGGTCTCTTTTGGTCCCCTTTTGCTTACCGGCAAAGGAAGACGTGCGAAACTCGTCTCAGGCCACTGAAACTCCTTGAATATCACTCCTAGGACTCAAAGGAAGGCTTTCTCACCACCTTCTCCCCTTTTGGCACTTTCTGGAGCTTTTGGACCCAAGTTCCAGTTTTGGTCTCTTTTGGTCCCCTTTTGCTTACCGGCAAAGGAAGACGTGCGAAACTCGTCTCAGGCCACTGAAACTCCTTGAATATCACTCCTAGGACTCAAAGGAAGGCTTTCTCACCACCTTCTCCCCTTTTGGCACTTTCTGGAGCTTTTGGACCCAAGTTCCAGTTTTGGTCTCTTTTGGTCCCCTTTTGCTTACCGGCAAAGGAAGACGTGCGAAACTCGTCTCAGGCCACTGAAACTCCTTGAATATCACTCCTAGGACTCAAAGGAAGGCTTTCTCACCACCTTCTCCCCTTTTGGCACTTTCTGGAGCTTTTGGACCCAAGTTCCAGTTTTGGTCTCTTTTGGTCCCCTTTTGCTTACCGGCAAAGGAAGACGTGCGAAACTCGTCTCAGGCCACTGAAACTCCTTGAATATCACTCCTAGGACTCAAAGGAAGGCTTTCTCACCACCTTCTCCCCTTTTGGCACTTTCTGGCGCTTTTGGACCCAAGTTCCAGTTTTGGTCTCTTTTGGTCCCCTTTTGCTTACCGGCAAAGGAAGACGTGCGAAACTCGTCTCAGGCCACTGAAACTCCTTGAATATCACTCCTAGGACTCAAAGGAAGGCTTTCTCACCACCTTCTCCCCTTTTGGCACTTTCTGGAGCTTTTGGACCCAAGTTCCAGTTTTGGTCTCTTTTGGTCCCCTTTTGCTTACCGGCAAAGGAAGACGTGCGAAACTCGTCTCAGGCCACTGAAACTCCTTGAATATCACTCCTAGGACTCAAAGGAAGGCTTTCTCACCACCTTCTCCCCTTTTGGCACTTTCTGGAGCTTTTGGACCCAAGTTCCAGTTTTGGTCTCTTTTGGTCCCCTTTTGCTTACCGGCAAAGGAAGACGTGCGAAACTCGTCTCAGGCCACTGAAACTCCTTGAATATCACTCCTAGGACTCAAAGGAAGGCTTTCTCACCACCTTCTCCCCTTTTGGCACTTTCTGGAGCTTTTGGACCCAAGTTCCAGTTTTGGTCTCTTTTGGTCCCCTTTTGCTTACCGGCAAAGGAAGACGTGCGAAACTCGTCTCAGGCCACTGAAACTCCTTGAATATCACTCCTAGGACTCAAAGGAAGGCTTTCTCACCACCTTCTCCCCTTTTGGCACTTTCTGGCGCTTTTGGACCCAAGTTCCAGTTTTGGTCTCTTTTGGTCCCCTTTTGCTTACCGGCAAAGGAAGACGTGCGAAACTCGTCTCAGGCCACTGAAACTCCTTGAATATCACTCCTAGGACTCAAAGGAAGGCTTTCTCACCACCTTCTCCCCTTTTGGCACTTTCTGGCGCTTTTGGACCCAAGTTCCAGTTTTGGTCTCTTTTGGTCCCCTTTTGCTTACCGGCAAAGGAAGACGTGCGAAACTCGTCTCAGGCCACTGAAACTCCTTGAATATCACTCCTAGGACTCAAAGGAAGGCTTTCTCACCACCTTCTCCCCTTTTGGCACTTTCTGGCGCTTTTGGACCCAAGTTCCAGTTTTGGTCTCTTTTGGTCCCCTTTTGCTTACCGGCAAAGGAAGACGTGCGAAACTCGTCTCAGGCCACTGAAACTCCTTGAATATCACTCCTAGGACTCAAAGGAAGGCTTTCTCACCACCTTCTCCCCTTTTGGCACTTTCTGGAGCTTTTGGACCCAAGTTCCAGTTTTGGTCTCTTTTGGTCCCCTTTTGCTTACCGGCAAAGGAAGACGTGCGAAACTCGTCTCAGGCCACTGAAACTCCTTGAATATCACTCCTAGGACTCAAAGGAAGGCTTTCTCACCACCTTCTCCCCTTTTGGCACTTTCTGGAGCTTTTGGACCCAAGTTCCAGTTTTGGTCTCTTTTGGTCCCCTTTTGCTTACCGGCAAAGGAAGACGTGCGAAACTCGTCTCAGGCCACTGAAACTCCTTGAATATCACTCCTAGGACTCAAAGGAAGGCTTTCTCACCACCTTCTCCCCTTTTGGCACTTTCTGGCGCTTTTGGACCCAAGTTCCAGTTTTGGTCTCTTTTGGTCCCCTTTTGCTTACCGGCAAAGGAAGACGTGCGAAACTCGTCTCAGGCCACTGAAACTCCTTGAATATCACTCCTAGGACTCAAAGGAAGGCTTTCTCACCACCTTCTCCCCTTTTGGCACTTTCTGGAGCTTTTGGACCCAAGTTCCAGTTTTGGTCTCTTTTGGTCCCCTTTTGCTTACCGGCAAAGGAAGACGTGCGAAACTCGTCTCAGGCCACTGAAACTCCTTGAATATCACTCCTAGGACTCAAAGGAAGGCTTTCTCACCACCTTCTCCCCTTTTGGCACTTTCTGGAGCTTTTGGACCCAAGTTCCAGTTTTGGTCTCTTTTGGTCCCCTTTTGCTTACCGGCAAAGGAAGACGTGCGAAACTCGTCTCAGGCCACTGAAACTCCTTGAATATCACTCCTAGGACTCAAAGGAAGGCTTTCTCACCACCTTCTCCCCTTTTGGCACTTTCTGGAGCTTTTGGACCCAAGTTCCAGTTTTGGTCTCTTTTGGTCCCCTTTTGCTTACCGGCAAAGGAAGACGTGCGAAACTCGTCTCAGGCCACTGAAACTCCTTGAATATCACTCCTAGGACTCAAAGGAAGGCTTTCTCACCACCTTCTCCCCTTTTGGCACTTTCTGGAGCTTTTGGACCCAAGTTCCAGTTTTGGTCTCTTTTGGTCCCCTTTTGCTTACCGGCAAAGGAAGACGTGCGAAACTCGTCTCAGGCCACTGAAACTCCTTGAATATCACTCCTAGGACTCAAAGGAAGGCTTTCTCACCACCTTCTCCCCTTTTGGCACTTTCTGGCGCTTTTGGACCCAAGTTCCAGTTTTGGTCTCTTTTGGTCCCCTTTTGCTTACCGGCAAAGGAAGACGTGCGAAACTCGTCTCAGGCCACTGAAACTCCTTGAATATCACTCCTAGGACTCAAAGGAAGGCTTTCTCACCACCTTCTCCCCTTTTGGCACTTTCTGGAGCTTTTGGACCCAAGTTCCAGTTTTGGTCTCTTTTGGTCCCCTTTTGCTTACCGGCAAAGGAAGACGTGCGAAACTCGTCTCAGGCCACTGAAACTCCTTGAATATCACTCCTAGGACTCAAAGGAAGGCTTTCTCACCACCTTCTCCCCTTTTGGCACTTTCTGGAGCTTTTGGACCCAAGTTCCAGTTTTGGTCTCTTTTGGTCCCCTTTTGCTTACCGGCAAAGGAAGACGTGCGAAACTCGTCTCAGGCCACTGAAACTCCTTGAATATCACTCCTAGGACTCAAAGGAAGGCTTTCTCACCACCTTCTCCCCTTTTGGCACTTTCTGGCGCTTTTGGACCCAAGTTCCAGTTTTGGTCTCTTTTGGTCCCCTTTTGCTTACCGGCAAAGGAAGACGTGCGAAACTCGTCTCAGGCCACTGAAACTCCTTGAATATCACTCCTAGGACTCAAAGGAAGGCTTTCTCACCACCTTCTCCCCTTTTGGCACTTTCTGGAGCTTTTGGACCCAAGTTCCAGTTTTGGTCTCTTTTGGTCCCCTTTTGCTTACCGGCAAAGGAAGACGTGCGAAACTCGTCTCAGGCCACTGAAACTCCTTGAATATCACTCCTAGGACTCAAAGGAAGGCTTTCTCACCACCTTCTCCCCTTTTGGCACTTTCTGGAGCTTTTGGACCCAAGTTCCAGTTTTGGTCTCTTTTGGTCCCTTTTGCTTACCGGCAAAGGAAGACGTGCGAAACTCGTCTCAGGCCACTGAAACTCCTTGAATATCACTCCTAGGACTCAAAGGAAGGCTTTCTCACCACCTTCTCCCCTTTTGGCACTTTCTGGAGCTTTTGGACCCAAGTTCCAGTTTTGGTCTCTTTTGGTCCCCTTTTGCTTACCGGCAAAGGAAGACGTGCGAAACTCGTCTCAGGCCACTGAAACTCCTTGAATATCACTCCTAGGACTCAAAGGAAGGCTTTCTCACCACCTTCTCCCCTTTTGGCACTTTCTGGCGCTTTTGGACCCAAGTTCCAGTTTTGGTCTCTTTTGGTCCCCTTTTGCTTACCGGCAAAGGAAGACGTGCGAAACTCGTCTCAGGCCACTGAAACTCCTTGAATATCACTCCTAGGACTCAAAGGAAGGCTTTCTCACCACCTTCTCCCCTTTTGGCACTTTCTGGCGCTTTTGGACCCAAGTTCCAGTTTTGGTCTCTTTTGGTCCCCTTTTGCTTACCGGCAAAGGAAGACGTGCGAAACTCGTCTCAGGCCACTGAAACTCCTTGAATATCACTCCTAGGACTCAAAGGAAGGCTTTCTCACCACCTTCTCCCCTTTTGGCACTTTCTGGAGCTTTTGGACCCAAGTTCCAGTTTTGGTCTCTTTTGGTCCCCTTTTGCTTACCGGCAAAGGAAGACGTGCGAAACTCGTCTCAGGCCACTGAAACTCCTTGAATATCACTCCTAGGACTCAAAGGAAGGCTTTCTCACCACCTTCTCCCCTTTTGGCACTTTCTGGCGCTTTTGGACCCAAGTTCCAGTTTTGGTCTCTTTTGGTCCCCTTTTGCTTACCGGCAAAGGAAGACGTGCGAAACTCGTCTCAGGCCACTGAAACTCCTTGAATATCACTCCTAGGACTCAAAGGAAGGCTTTCTCACCACCTTCTCCCCTTTTGGCACTTTCTGGAGCTTTTGGACCCAAGTTCCAGTTTTGGTCTCTTTTGGTCCCCTTTTGCTTACCGGCAAAGGAAGACGTGCGAAACTCGTCTCAGGCCACTGAAACTCCTTGAATATCACTCCTAGGACTCAAAGGAAGGCTTTCTCACCACCTTCTCCCCTTTTGGCACTTTCTGGAGCTTTTGGACCCAAGTTCCAGTTTTGGTCTCTTTTGGTCCCCTTTTGCTTACCGGCAAAGGAAGACGTGCGAAACTCGTCTCAGGCCACTGAAACTCCTTGAATATCACTCCTAGGACTCAAAGGAAGGCTTTCTCACCACCTTCTCCCCTTTTGGCACTTTCTGGAGCTTTTGGACCCAAGTTCCAGTTTTGGTCTCTTTTGGTCCCCTTTTGCTTACCGGCAAAGGAAGACGTGCGAAACTCGTCTCAGGCCACTGAAACTCCTTGAATATCACTCCTAGGACTCAAAGGAAGGCTTTCTCACCACCTTCTCCCCTTTTGGCACTTTCTGGAGCTTTTGGACCCAAGTTCCAGTTTTGGTCTCTTTTGGTCCCCTTTTGCTTACCGGCAAAGGAAGACGTGCGAAACTCGTCTCAGGCCACTGAAACTCCTTGAATATCACTCCTAGGACTCAAAGGAAGGCTTTCTCACCACCTTCTCCCCTTTTGGCACTTTCTGGAGCTTTTGGACCCAAGTTCCAGTTTTGGTCTCTTTTGGTCCCCTTTTGCTTACCGGCAAAGGAAGACGTGCGAAACTCGTCTCAGGCCACTGAAACTCCTTGAATATCACTCCTAGGACTCAAAGGAAGGCTTTCTCACCACCTTCTCCCCTTTTGGCACTTTCTGGAGCTTTTGGACCCAAGTTCCAGTTTTGGTCTCTTTTGGTCCCCTTTTGCTTACCGGCAAAGGAAGACGTGCGAAACTCGTCTCAGGCCACTGAAACTCCTTGAATATCACTCCTAGGACTCAAAGGAAGGCTTTCTCACCACCTTCTCCCCTTTTGGCACTTTCTGGAGCTTTTGGACCCAAGTTCCAGTTTTGGTCTCTTTTGGTCCCCTTTTGCTTACCGGCAAAGGAAGACGTGCGAAACTCGTCTCAGGCCACTGAAACTCCTTGAATATCACTCCTAGGACTCAAAGGAAGGCTTTCTCACCACCTTCTCCCCTTTTGGCACTTTCTGGAGCTTTTGGACCCAAGTTCCAGTTTTGGTCTCTTTTGGTCCCCTTTTGCTTACCGGCAAAGGAAGACGTGCGAAACTCGTCTCAGGCCACTGAAACTCCTTGAATATCACTCCTAGGACTCAAAGGAAGGCTTTCTCACCACCTTCTCCCCTTTTGGCACTTTCTGGAGCTTTTGGACCCAAGTTCCAGTTTTGGTCTCTTTTGGTCCCCTTTTGCTTACCGGCAAAGGAAGACGTGCGAAACTCGTCTCAGGCCACTGAAACTCCTTGAATATCACTCCTAGGACTCAAAGGAAGGCTTTCTCACCACCTTCTCCCCTTTTGGCACTTTCTGGAGCTTTTGGACCCAAGTTCCAGTTTTGGTCTCTTTTGGTCCCCTTTTGCTTACCGGCAAAGGAAGACGTGCGAAACTCGTCTCAGGCCACTGAAACTCCTTGAATATCACTCCTAGGACTCAAAGGAAGGCTTTCTCACCACCTTCTCCCCTTTTGGCACTTTCTGGAGCTTTTGGACCCAAGTTCCAGTTTTGGTCTCTTTTGGTCCCCTTTTGCTTACCGGCAAAGGAAGACGTGCGAAACTCGTCTCAGGCCACTGAAACTCCTTGAATATCACTCCTAGGACTCAAAGGAAGGCTTTCTCACCACCTTCTCCCCTTTTGGCACTTTCTGGCGCTTTTGGACCCAAGTTCCAGTTTTGGTCTCTTTTGGTCCCCTTTTGCTTACCGGCAAAGGAAGACGTGCGAAACTCGTCTCAGGCCACTGAAACTCCTTGAATATCACTCCTAGGACTCAAAGGAAGGCTTTCTCACCACCTTCTCCCCTTTTGGCACTTTCTGGCGCTTTTGGACCCAAGTTCCAGTTTTGGTCTCTTTTGGTCCCCTTTTGCTTACCGGCAAAGGAAGACGTGCGAAACTCGTCTCAGGCCACTGAAACTCCTTGAATATCACTCCTAGGACTCAAAGGAAGGCTTTCTCACCACCTTCTCCCCTTTTGGCACTTTCTGGCGCTTTTGGACCCAAGTTCCAGTTTTGGTCTCTTTTGGTCCCCTTTTGCTTACCGGCAAAGGAAGACGTGCGAAACTCGTCTCAGGCCACTGAAACTCCTTGAATATCACTCCTAGACTCAAAGGAAGGCTTTCTCACCACCTTCTCCCTTTTGGCACTTTCTGGGCTTTTGGACCCAAGTTCCAGTTTTGGTCTCTTTTGGTCCCCTTTTGCTTACCGGCAAAGGAAGACGTGCGAAACTCGTCTCAGGCCACTGAAACTCCTTGAATATCACTCCTAGGACTCAAAGGAAGGCTTTCTCACCACCTTCTCCCCTTTTGGCACTTTCTGGAGCTTTTGGACCCAAGTTCCAGTTTTGGTCTCTTTTGGTCCCCTTTTGCTTACCGGCAAAGGAAGACGTGCGAAACTCGTCTCAGGCCACTGAAACTCCTTGAATATCACTCCTAGGACTCAAAGGAAGGCTTTCTCACCACCTTCTCCCCTTTTGGCACTTTCTGGAGCTTTTGGACCCAAGTTCCAGTTTTGGTCTCTTTTGGTCCCCTTTTGCTTACCGGCAAAGGAAGACGTGCGAAACTCGTCTCAGGCCACTGAAACTCCTTGAATATCACTCCTAGGACTCAAAGGAAGGCTTTCTCACCACCTTCTCCCCTTTGGCACTTTCTGGCGCTTTTGGACCCAAGTTCCAGTTTGGTCTCTTTTGGTCCCCTTTTGCTTACCGGCAAAGGAAGACGTGCGAAACTCGTCTCAGGCCACTGAAACTCCTTGAATATCACTCCTAGGACTCAAAGGAAGGCTTTCTCACCACCTTCTCCCTTTTGGCACTTTCTGGAGCTTTTGACCCAAGTTCCAGTTTTGGTCTCTTTTGGTCCCCTTTTGCTTACCGGCAAAGGAAGACGTGCGAAACTCGTCTCAGGCCACTGAAACTTCTTGAATATCACTCCTAGGACTCAAAGGAAGGCTTTCTCACCACCTTCTCCCCTTCTGGCACTTTCTGGCGCTTTTGGACCCAAGTTCCAGTTTTGGTCTCTTTTGGTCCCCTTTTGCTTACCAGCAAAGGAAGACGTGCGAAAACTCGTCT